>NC_092750.1:109987689-110063562 GCF_047496795.1 Chiloscyllium punctatum | reverse complement strand
CCCTCACTCTCCCTCTCTCGCTCATCTCACTCTCTCTCTCGCTCACTCACTCGTGCTCTGTCTGTCTCTCTCTCTCTTCCTCTCTCTCAGTCCTCCCTCCCTCTCTCACCTCTTCTTTCTCACTCTTACTCTATCTCTCTCTATGTCTGTCTGTTGCTCTCTCTCTCCTTATCTCTCTCAGTCCTCCCTCCCTCACCTCCTCTCTCTCTCGCAACTCTCTCTCTCATCTCTCTGTCTCTAGCTTGCTCACATCTCTCGCTCTGCCCTCCTCTCTCTTGCTCTCCGCGTCTCTGTTTCTCGCTCTCCCTCTCTCACTTGCTCGTGCTCTCTCTCTCTGTACCCCTCTCCCTTCCCCCCTCGCAGTCTCTCCCCTCTCTCTCCCTCTCTCTCTCCCCATCGTTCTCTCCCCCTCGCTCTCTCTCTCTCTCTGTCGCCCCTCTCTCGCCCCTCTCTTCCGCTCACTCTCTCCCTATCTCCCTGTCTCCCTCCCTTGCTCTCTCCTCTCTCTTGCTCTCGCACTCTCTCTCTCATATCTGCCCCCTCTTTCCCTCTCTCTTGCACCTTTCTCCCTCTCTCTTGTTCTCTCTCGTTCTCTTTCGTTCTCTTTCTCTCTCGTTCTCTCTCTCTCGTTCTCTCTCTCGTTCTCCCTCTCTCGCTCTCTCCCTCTCTCTCTTTATCCCTCTGTCTATTACCCCCCCCTCTCTATCTCTCGCCCCTCTCTCTCTCGCACCTCTCTTTATTTGGCCCCTGTCTGTTCTCTCTCTCTCACCACTGTCTTCCTCATTCACTCTTGCCTCACCCCTCTTTCTCTGTCTCTGTCTGTCTCTCTCTCTCTCTGTCTCTTATGGCCTTCCCTCCGTCTCTTGCCTCCTCTCTCTTTCTCTCATCTCTCTACCTCTCACTTGCCCCATTCCTCCATCTCGCTCTCCCCTATCTCTCGCTCCCTCTCCCTCTCTCGCGGCCTCTCTCTCTCACTCCCCCCCCCCTCTCTTTCTCTGTAGCCCTCTCTCTCTATCCCGCCCCCTTCTCTCTCACTCTACCAATCCTCTCTCTCTCGACCATCTCTCTCCCTCTCTCTCGTATCTGGCCCCTCTCTCCCTCCATTTTGACCTCTCTCTCTCTCGCCCACTCTTTCTCTCGCTGTCTCTCTCGTGCACACTCTCTCCCCCTTGCTCACCTCCTTTCTTCATCTCTCTGCGACTCTTTCTCTCATTATGGCTTCTCTCTCTGTCATCCTCTCCCTGTCTCCATCTCTCACTCCCCTCTATCACTCTTGCCCTCTCTCTCTCTCGACACAACTCTCCCTCCTTTGTGCTCTCATCCCATCTCAGTCTCGCTCTCGCACCCTCTCTTCCTCTCTCAACCCTGTCGCCCTCTCTCATCTCTCTCTCTCTCTCTCTCTCTTTCTCGCTCTCCCTCTCTCTCTGTCTCTCTCGACCGTCCCTCCCACTCCCGCCTCCTCTCTCTCTCTACCCCCTCTCTCTCTGTCTCTCTCTATCTCTCTCTTTCACACCCCCTCTCTCTCATCTCTGTCACTCGCTCGCCCCCTCTCTCTCACTCTCCCCCCGTCTCTCACAAACTCTCTCCCTCATTCCCGCTCTCTCTTCCCCTCTCTCTCGCTCTCGCAACCTCTTCTCCTCTGTCACCCCTCTCCCTGTCGCTCTCTCTCGCCCGTCTCTCTCTCTCTCTCACCCCCTCGATCTTTCTTTTGCTCACTCTCTCCCTCTCTCTCTCTCACCCATTTCCTCCCTCCCTCCCTCTCTCTCTGTCTCGTCCTCTCTTGCCCCTCACGCTCGCTCTCACCCTCTCTCTCTCTCTTGCCCATCTCTCTCTCGACCACCCCCCCCCACACACTCCCGTCTCCTTCTTGCCCTTGCTCTCTCTCACCATTTCTCTCTCCCGCCCTCGCTCTCTCTCTCTCCCGCCCTTGCTCTCTCTCTCGTCCAATCTCTCTCTCTCCCTTTCTCTCTTGCCCCCTCCCTCACCCCTCTCTCTCTCTCCCTTTCTCTCTTGCCCCCTCCCTCACCCCTCTCTCAGTCTCACACTTTCTCTCGCCCACTCTCTCTCTCTCTCCCAACCCTCACTCTCATTGTCTCCTCCCGTGTATCTCTCTTTCTTTTCCTCACCCGATCTCTCTCTTGCCCCTCTCTCTCTCCCTGCCCCTCACTCTCTCTCCACCTTCTCCCACTCTCGATCCCCCTTCCTCGGTGACTCTCTCTCTCTCCACCTCCTTCCGTTTCTCTTCAGCTGAATCTCTCTCCCTCCCTCCCTGTCTATCTGCCACACACTGTCTCCCTGTTCCTTCCCTTCCCCTCTGACCCAGAGACTGGGGTATTGGTGGTGAGGCTGAGTGTGCGATGGTGGGGATGGGATATGGGAGAAGGGGGGGAAATGTGGTAGAGATGGAATTGCAGAAGGGAGACAGAGGCGGCAAGAGAGAGAGAGTGGGGGGGAGGGGGAGAGGGAAGAATGGAGGCAGGTGTAGAAACCTGTTTTGGGGGTGTGTGTGAGAGAGGGGGGTGAGGGAGAATGAAGAGGAGAGGTGATGGAAGAGAGAGAGGGAGAGAATTGAGGAGGAAGAGAGGAAATGGGGAGTCCAGGTTGGAGTGGGAGGGACAGAGGGATGTAAACCCAGCTCCTGAGCTCAGGGCGCGGTGCCCTCCCCTTCCCTGAGGACCAGGACTTGGGGCTGAGTCTGTCTCTCTCCAGCTCAGCTTCTCCAACACAAAGACACACAACAACATCGGTCACTCTGCTGCTCGGCACGCTTTAATCAACATTTTTATTGGTTACAAATGGAAGTGATGGATACAGTCAGTGGGACGGTGCCTTTTCTCACTGGCCCCTGAGTTGTGAGAAACATTGAAATGTTTCCCTGTAACCCCCCTGGGGGATAAGGATGGACAAACCAGCGCTACCCTCAGTCTGTTACCATAGCGACAGGCTGCTCCATCACTGAAACACTGAACTGAAATGAGAAAATCCCAGATGGATTGATTAATGAGGGAATTTGATGGATGGACGGATTTGGGTGAAGGGATATTTCAGCACATTCTTCAGCTGCTGCCTGAACTTCGTCTGGGTCACGGCATAAATCGCGGTGTTTGTGCAGCAACTGAGGAGCTGCAGCATGAAGCCCAATTCCCGCACAAAGGCATCGAGATACACAGACCGATACCCAAAATACCGCATCCGGTTCCATATAGAATACAGCATTAACATTGACCATAACAGGATGAAATTGGCCGAGATCACAAACAGTAAAATGATGGATTTTTTTCGGTTTCTCATTTCAGTGTCAGACTGAGCGTCCCCATTGGTGTGAGCGCGGAGTCTCCTGCGGGCTCTGCTGGTCACTAAAATGTGTCTGACGGTGAGAACATTGAGCAGCAGAATCAGGAGAAATGGGACACACGGGGTTAGAATGTGGTGGAGGGACTCGATTGTGACCCAGACAATGGAGGATAGAACAGCGAGTGTTACATCACAAAACCAGGGGACGTTCATCAGCTGATACCGAGCCTCGAGCATAAAATACCAGGAAATGTTCTTTAAACAGCTCAGCACAGTCACTGCTCCCAGAACCACAGCCGCCGTTTTCTCACTGCAATATTTACTTTTCAGCTTCTGGCAACAAATGGCCACAAACCGATCAAAGGTGAAAGTGACGGTGAACCAGACAGAGCAGTCAGTGGCTGCATAAAGCAGGACGGCGTGGATATTACACACGGGGACGGAGACCCTCAGGAAAGAAAACTGTTCCCGATAAACAATGGGAATGTGTCTCAGGATCAGGTCGAGGATAATGACCAGGAGATCCGCCGCTGCCATGGCCCCCAGGTAACGTCTGACACATGGAGACAATCCACAATCTTTATAAAGCAGGACGTAGATGGTCACTACGTTAACTGTGAGGAAGGAAAACAAACCCATTATCCATCAGCCTGGAGGCAAAGGGACCCGTTTGATCGGGGACCCAGTGAGATTTTCAAATGTGTCCCTGTATTCAGGGATTTATTAAAATAATTGGAGCTGGAATAACAAATGGGAAGGTCGGAATTACTGACAAAAATGTGACATAAACCACAAGAAACCCTCCCTCCCCAAACACACAGAGACACATCCATAAGGACAGATGGTTTCTAGAACATTCCCACACACTCGATCACTCGAGAGCAGATACAGGTCACTCCTTCCCAGTTCCTAATACAGAGGGTGGAAACGTTGCTGTCCTGAAGGATTCTCTCCCAGTTTCCTGAAGACAAACGGAGTTTGGGAATTCCTGTATTTTGTTCTAAATTGTGGTCGATCCTGTGTCGTGGAGAAATGTAAACGTAGGGAAAACGTATTCCCCCCTTTAACTGCCTGAGGGTCCTTCGGAACAGTGTCTCCTTCTCCCTGGAACGGGATCCCTTCCCTCGGGATCTTATCGTTTGTTCAATTCACTGACGTCCGGCCGTTCACAAACAATGTCAGGGACAGAACGTTCCGGGGAATGTCAGTTATAGAATGTCAGGGACAGAACGTTCCGGGGAATGTCAGTTATAGAATGTCGGGGACAGAACGTTCTGGGGAATGGCAGTTATAGAATGTTGGGGACAGAACGTTCCGGGGAATGTCAGTTATAGAATGTCAGGGACAGAACGTTCCGGGGAATGGCAGTCATAGAATGTCAGGGACAGAACGTTCCGGGGAATGTCAGTTATAGAATGTCAGGGACAGAACGTTCCGGGGAATGTCAGTTATAGAATGTCGGGGACAGAACGTTCCGGGGAATGGCAGTTATAGAATGTTGGGGACAGAACGTTCCGGGGAATGTCAGTTATAGAATGTCAGGGACAGAACGTTCCGGGGAACTCCTTGACCTGTCCATGACCTTCCCTCATCCTCTCTGACCTATCACCTCTCCCCCACCTCCGTCTCCCGATCACATTCCCAACCCCCATTACCCCAGCCCCAGCCCCAGCCCCAGCCCCAGCCCCGCCATCTCCCATTTATCTCTCAGCTCCCCGGCCCACAACCCTCATTCCTGATGAAGGGATTATGCCCGAAACGTTGAATCCCCTGCTCCTCGGATGCTGCCTGACCTGCTGTGCTTTTCCAGCACCGCCCTCCCGTCATACTCACAGGATCAGGCCTGATGGGTAATTTAGATTAGATTAGATTACTTACAGCCTGGAAACAGGCCCTTCTGCCCAACAAGTCCACACCGACCCGCCGAAGCCCAACCCACTCAGACCCATTCCCCTACATTTACCCCTTCACCTAACACTACGGACAGTCTCCCATGGCCAATTCATCTATCCCGCACATCTTTGGACTATGGGAGGAAACCGGAGCACCCAGACAAAACCCACGCAGACACGGGGACAATGTGCAAACTCCACACAATCAGTCACCTGAGGCGGAATTGAACCTGGGTCTCTGGCGCTGTGAGGCAGCAGTGCTAACCACTGTGCCACCGTGCTCACCCATCATGTTTCATGAAGCCCCATCACCATCCCGGGGTATATCCTGTCCCACAGCAGGACAGACCCACCAGTGGTGGGGACTCCCTGGGATAGTCAGGGAAGGAGTTACCCTGCAATTCCCCAACATGATTCCAGAACCCAGGAAATCTCATGGTAACAGATCACACGTGATCAGGGAAATCACCTGAGGATGGTTATCTCCTGCCCCCCACCCCTCCTCTTGGAAACAAATCAGAGGAAGCATTGAGGGTGATAAGGACTCAGACCACCCTCTGGGTGTGGGACTTCAATGTCCATCACTAAGAGTGTCCCCACAGGCCCACCGCTGCCTGAGCAGGGACAGGCTTCAATACACAACAGCCAGACTGGGGGAAACATTCTCACCAAACTCCTTGTCCCAGATGGATCTGTCCCTGACAGTATCTGTAGGAGCAGCCAGCACACAGTCCTGGTGGAGGGAAAGTCTCAGCCCCATATTTGACATACTCAGGATTAGTGTGTTGCTTGAAAATCATAGCAGGTCAGGCAGCATCCGAGGAGCAGGAAAATCACCGTTTCGGGCAGCAGACCTTAATCACGAATGAGACTGCGAGCCTCCGGGATGGAGAGATAAATCATATTCGGCGTACTGCTCACTGTGTGATGTGGCACTCCCTCCTGTGAAGTAGGACTTACTTCTAAAGGACTGAGCACATGGAAACTGGGCATCCATGAGGCACTGTGGGATAGTAACAGCCGCAGCATCAATGGCCTTCCCTCCATCATAAAGTCAGAAGTGGCCTATTCACTGATGGTTTCAAAATATTCAGCACCATTCACAACTGCACCGATACTGAAGCAGGCTATTAAGCCCATCAAGAGTTTTAAACAGGAACAGAATGAGGCCATTCGGCCATTGGAGGCTGTTACTCAGCGATTGGAGCAGATCTTTTAATCTCTCATACCTGTTACATAGGAAATGGAAGGGAACATTCAGCATTTCAAAGCTGCTACACAGGAATACGGGGAGCTGTGTAGACCACAGCAGTGCATTGATCTATAAACCCAGACTAGATATCTGTCCAGCACGGGGAGCTGTGCAGAATTCCGCAGGGCACTAATGTGTGAACCTGAAAGAAATATCCTTCCAGTATGTGGAGCTTCACGGACATTATCTACACACCTCAACCAGTTAGTCTGACCAGCACAGGGAACAGTGCAGTAATCACTGCGAATTAATCTGTAAAAGTGGAGCATTTACCCTCCCAGCATGTAGGACTGTGTACACCACCCCAGTGCATTGATCTGTAAACCCGGACCAGTTACCCTCCCAGCATGTCGACTGTGTGCATCCCCCCAGTGCATTGCTCTGTAACACTGTGTGAGATTCCTGCCCAGTGTGGGGAAACTTGCAGCCCGGGCTGGAAGTGACAGGATGTGCAGCTCCCACCCATTTACAGCTCCATATCTCCATTGGGCCATGAAGGGGGGGGGGGGGGGGGGGGGGGGAGGTGCTTTGGGTGAAAACATCATTGCCAGAGAGAGATAACGGGAGAGTGAGTTTAAACAACAACAAATAGGAGGGGTTTGGGAAATAGACAGAGAGGGGGAGACTGAGAGACAGGGTTATGGGAGGATGGGTTCCCAGGTTTCAGAATGATGAAATGAAAACATTGAACAGCATCCTGTAACATAAGCCAGTGTTTCCAGGAGTGATAGGTGAACATGATATTGTTGGTGTACAGATGGTGCAGAGTTTTGGATAAGTATTTGTTCTTCAGCTTTGTATCTGGGTGTAGGGTCAGCAGAGTCTTTGACTCATTGGGCTAAACCTAACAATAATTTGTCTCAGTGCCATTTTCATTAACTGTGACAGAGGGGTCATCCGCACTAGGCCGAGCTAGTTTCCTGGTGATATCGGATCAAACTCACCTCCTGAACTACCCAGCCCACCCCATGGTGTCCCTCTCATTCGATACCAGCCCGATTCTCCCACCCATCATGGCTGGAGGTATTCACCATCGCCCGGGTGCCCTGGATATTCCGTGATCCCTGGCACTGGTGCCATCTTTAAAATGCCAAAGGGCACAGGGTTGAGCTTTCTCAGTTTGGAGCTGCCCTGCACAGTTTACCCCGAGCATGGCAGATAAGGGACAATTACACCACGGTTTATCGACAGTGGCACGGAGGTCCTGGTTGATGGGCTAGTACAGAGGGGACCATTCTCTTCCCAGAGGGGGCCACACCACCAGACCCACTGAGCATGGTCTGAGCTCACCACCCAGCTCAGTGCAGTATCTGGGGTCTGAAGAAATATCCAGCAATGCAGGAGAAACATCGATAACCTCCCCCACTCAGTCAGGATAAAGGTCACTGTATTCTCTCTGCTCCCTCACACTCACGGTATATCTGTTATAGCACCAACCCCGAACAAGGCTCATGGTCCACCTCTCTCACTGCTGCAAACAGCACCTTCTCTCTCTCTCTGTCTATATCTCTGGCTCTGACTGTCTCTGACTGTCTCTGTCTCTGTCTCTCTCTCTCCCACTCCCTCCGCTTTACCCCCCTACACTAATAACATTGCATGAATACAACACTGTGGACTGAATCCCCCCAGACCCCTCACCATGACCTTGTTCCCCACCTCCTCCAGCACTAACAGCAGGGCCACCCTCCCTCCCTACCTCCCCTTGTCCCATTCCAGGAGAAGCAGCCTGGAATAGGACAGAAAGGGCCAAGCCGGGTGGTGAAGTGCCCGGTTTCCGTTCCCTCACCCCCTTCCCCCCGCCATGTGGGAGGACCCTGGTACGAGCCGGAGAGGTCAAGGACACCTCGTGTGGAGATTCCAAAACATCCACGTGCCACCGACCGAGTAAGGAGCAATGTTCAGTGAAGGGCAATTCTCACTTTAAACCCACTGGCAGCTCTGTTTCCCCCCGGCACAACTTAGAAGCCGTGGCCCTGATGCCATCTCCCTTTTGTGTCGAGCTGGTATAAATGGAATCCCCAAGGTCTCGGTGGGCAGGAGGGTGGGCTCACAACACATCGTCACCACCACCTCCCAGGAAGGGAGCACGGAGACTCCCTCCTACACTGCCCCCTGTAAACAGCTCAGATACTGAAACTAATCTGTGATAGTAACTGCTCTCCCCACTTGTCCTGATATCTTCAACAATCTGTGCTCATATACACCCAGCGCTCTCTGCTCGTGCACTCCCTTTATAAACTGCCTTTCAATGTCTTTCCTACCACAGTCCATCACCTCACACATCTCTGCACTGATTCCCACCTGCCTGACACCTGAACACTACACCAACGTATCACTGTCCTGTTAGAGCGCCACACTGTCCTCCATAGACTTCAGAGTTCTTCCAGGTTCGGTGCCATTTACAAACATTGAGATTGTTATAGCATCACAGTCACCATGAAACAACTGAAATCCTGCCCCACACTCGCGAGTGTGAGCAAGTGAAATACTGATATATTCCCACGGACAGAGTCGAATAATGACGTACTATCAATGGAGCAACAAAACTCCTGACACATACAAGACAGAGTAGATGAAATATTGACAAACCACAAAGCAAGTGAAATCCGGATAGGTCCCACTTATCGATATTCATCAGGGTATAATGTGATGAAGTTGAAAGTGTGTACTGTACCTTTAAGAGAGAGGGAATGCTGTTCTGAACTGAGAGCTTACAAGCACCTGTGATATGAGAGGATGGCAGACCCAGACACAGTATATTGCTGTAGAGCTGGAGTCGGGTAATAAGCAGTTAAGAGAAAGAGGGTCCCAGAGTTGTGAATACATAATGTAAAATGTTCACTTTCAGCGAGAAAAAATAAATTGATGTTATTATTTAAACAGTGGACTTTGGTAGGTCTGTCACTCGTATTTTAACTTACGAGGCGAACTTATGTTTAGTTTAAATTACCAAATGAGCTTCACGCCGTGTCCTAACAATTCACGTGTGTGTATCTGTGTATCTCTGTGTGGGGCAGGTCTGCCAGTCTCTGTGGTGCTTAAAGTGATGCAATGCCACCCTCTGCTGGCCTCCCCACGCCACTGCACCAGCATTGGCAGAGGGTGAAAACCAACAGGGATTCATTCAGAGAGGGGGAGGGAGAGAGCAGCTGCTCACCGCACCATCCAAACTGATGTCTTATCCATGTACTGATCTAAATGTCCTTTAAACATTGTAGCTGTCCCTGCTTTCACCACTTCCTCTGGAAGTTCATTCCACACACAAGCCAGACTCTGTCTAAAATAATTACCTCTCATGACATTTGTGAATCATTTTTCCTCGCATCTTAAAATATCCCTCAGTTTTGAATCCCCAACTCTAGGGAAAAGACATCATCCTTTCTGCTTATCTGTACCCCTCACGATTTTGTAAACTTCTGTGAAGTTACCCCTTCATCTCATACTCTCCAATGAAAAAAAGTCCCAGCCTATCCAGCCTCTCCTTGTAGCTCACTCCCTCCTTTCCCAGCCACATCTAGGTTAATCTCTTCTCAATCCTCTCCAGTTTAATAATATCAAGGTCAATAATATCAAAGTGAATAGTCAAGGTGTTTTCTAAGGGTACGGGGGCTCCAAAACTAGAGGACATAGGCTTAAGGTGAGAGGGGAAACATTTAAAAGTGACCTAAGCGGCAGCTTTTTCACTCAGAGGGAGAACGGGCAGGGTGACCAGACTGGACACAGTATTCCAGAAGGGGTCTCACCAATGTCCTGTACAACCACAACATGACATCCCAATTCCGATACTCAAAGGTCTGACCAATGAAGACAAGTGTGTTATACACTTTCTTAACCACACGATCTATATGAGATGCAAATTTTAAAGAATTATACATGATGGCCTAGGTCTCTGTTCTACAACACTGCCAAAGGATCTACTTTTAACGGTATAGGTCCTGCTCTTGTTTGATTTACCAAATCCAATACCTCGCATTAATCCAAACTAAACTCCATCTGCTCCCCCTCAGCCCAGTGTGTGATATTACTGCCACCTCACCCTTCCCCTTCAATTTTAAAGTGCCCACCCCTCTCCAGAAGGCCTGCACACTCCGGCCTTGAGTTTCACAAAGACCCTGAGTTTGGGTAGCCTTGTGTGGTTTGGGGGAGGAGGGACGGATTGCAGACACAGTCAGTGGGGAGGAGAGGCTGGACAGTTATCATTTCATGCCTTTAGGAAGTGGGCAGTCGCACTTTCGAGGTGGGTAATACCACTCGGTGCTTTGGGGCCAGAAATTAAGCTCTTCTTCGTCTCTGGTGTTCACTAATAAATATCCATTTGAGACCCTTCATTGGGCAGAGTGTGTCTGCAGGATTTCTTTCCCTAATATTGCAGACAACAGATAATAGCAATTGAAGCCGTTCACAGTTAATTTCGATAGCATAGCACATACACTCAATATCCTAGAGTTGAGACAAATATCTTGCATTTGGTTAAAAATATAAAGTGTTTTCTTGTAACTCAGTAATGGTAACCTGATTATAATAAATAGGAGAAAGTGAGGATGGCAGATGCTGGAGATCAGAGCTGAAAAATGTGTTGCTGGAAAAGCGCAGCAGGTCAGGCAGCATCGAATGAGCATGAGAATCGACGTTTCGAGCATAAGCCCGTCTTCAGGAATGAGGCTGGTGTGCCAAGCAGGCTAAGATAAAAGGGAGGGAGGAGGGACTTGGGGGAGGGCATTGGGAAAGTGATAGGTGGAAGAAGGTCAAGGTAAGGGTATTAGGCCTGACATTGGCCTATCGCAGCTACACTGGCACCACACCACACCTTTTCCTCCATTACATCGATGACTGTATCAGCGCTACATCATGCTCCCACGAGGCAGTTGAACAGTTCATCCACTTTACTAACACCTTCCACCTCAAATTCACCTGGACTGTCGCAGAATCCTCCCTCCCCTTCCTAGACCTCTCCATTTCTATCTCGGGCGACCGACTCAACACGGACATTTTCTATAAACCGACCGACTCCCACAGTTACCTAGATTACACCTCCGCCCACCCTGGCCCCTGTAAACGCTCCATCCCATATTCCCAATTCCTTCGCCTGGGCTGCAACTGCTCCCAGGAGGACCAGTTCCAATACCGAAGAACCCAGATGGCCTCCTTCTTCAAAGACCGCAACTTCCCCTCAGCCGTAGTTGACGATACTCTCCACCACATCTCCTCCACTTCCCGCACCTCTGCCCTTGAACCCCGCGCCTCCAATCACCTCCAGAACAGAACCCCATTAGTCCTCACATACCACCCCACCAACCTCCGGATACATTGGATCAACCTTCGTCATTTTCGCCAGCTCCAAAGGGACCCCACCACCAGGGATATATTTCCCTCCCCTCCACTATCAGCGTTCTGGAAAAACCACTCCATCCCCCCTCCCTCGTCAGGTCCACACGCCCCACCAACCCAACCTACACTCCCGGCAAATTCCCCTGCAACCGCAAGAAATGCAAAACTTGCACCCACCCCTCCCCCCTCACTTCCCTCCAAGGCCCCAAGGGATCCTTCCATATCCGTCACAAATTCACATGCAGCCCCACACACATCATTTACTGCATCCGCTGCACCCGATGTGGCCTCCTCTACATTGGGAGACAGACCGCCTATTTGCGGAACGTTTCAGAGAACACCTCTGGGACACCCGGACCAACCAACCCAACCACCCTGTGGCTCAACACTTTAACTCCCCCTCCCACTCCGCCAAGGACATGCAGGTCCTTGGCCTCCTCCATCGCCAGACCATGGCAACAAGATGCCTGGAGGAAGAGCACCTCATCTTCCACCTATGAACCCTCCAACCACAAGGGATGAATGCGGATTTCTCCAGCTTCCTCATTTCCCCTCAACCCACCTTATCTCAGTCCCAACCCTCAGATTCAGCAACACCTTCTTGACCTGCAATCCTCTTCCCTACATCTCCACCCCCACCCCCTCTCCGCCCTATCACCCTCACCTTAACCTCCATCCACCTATCGCATTCCCAATGCCCCTCTCCCAAGTCCCTCCTCCCTACCTTTTATCTTAGCCTGCTTGGCACACCAGCCTCATTCCTGAAGAAGGGCTTATGCCCGAAACGTCGATTCTCCTGCTCCTTGGATGCTGCCTGACCTGCTGTGGTTTACCAGCAACACATTTTTCAGTTCTGATAATAATAAATCCATACTGAGCTGAAAGCGAGCACTAAAATATGTCCCAAAATCTGTGTATGGTAGTGCAGTGGGTAGTGTCCCTGCCACTCAGTCAGTGCTCTGGATTTGATTCCAATTCCTGAACTTGTGTGGTATTGTTCCTATCTCTGGGCTAGAAGGCCTGGATTCAAGTCCTGCCTCTTGCAGAGGTATGTCCCAGCATGTCAGAACAGTCTGATGAGCAAACACACAGGAGAATACTGTTACAGCTTTATGGGTATTGCTGATTGGTGCTAGTGTCCCTACCTCCGGGCACAAAGGTCCAGGTGTAAAGCCCACAGAAGTTTCTCAGGATACATCTGAACAAACTGATTCAAATGGATTGAGAACTGTGACTTGATGGAGAAGGAAGAGGTGTCAGTATTGCATTTCAGAATTTAGGCGCAGGATGAAAGAACAGCCAGTCGTGTTGATTGGGGTCACATTTCGCAGCAGTAAAGGGTTTATAAAATCAAAATGGTCACGGGTAGGGTGAGTAATCAGGGGTTTTTCCCCAGGTTAGGGGTGTCAAGAAATATAGAGGATTGTTTGAAGTGAGAGGGGAAGAGTTTTGATGAGGCCTAAAGGGCACCTTTTCACACAGAGGGTGGTGTGCGTATGGAATGAGCTGCTAGAGGAAGTGATGGAGGCTGGTCCAACTACTGCATGTAAAAGGCATCTGGATGCTGACAGACCTGGCGTGCTTTTCCAGCAATTTCTGTATTTCTTGAAAAAATGCATTCATTTTAACACAGGTATTCTGAATAAATTAAACACTTTATTTTTTAATGAAGCAGGGCCATGTAAACATATTTCAAATTGACCAAGACCATTTTCTGCTAAGGGTATGGCTCTGTGTATGACAGCAGCAATGATGCACCTACATGGAACAGAGAATGTGATGGAGACATAGTTTGGACAATGTACAAGGAGACCTCACATGGTCCAGTTTGGGAGAGGATGACATTACTGTGTGATTCAACTCAGAGAGGGAGAAAATGTAATCTGCCTGAGAAGGAATGGCCTATTGCACTCTCTCTCCTTCATTGTTCCTCATCACAACAATGTGTGCGAGCTAAAAAAAATCTACAGTCATCGTTATCATTCTTATTTTTATGGAATCCCTGCAGTGTTGAAACAGGCCCTTCAAACCAACACGTCCATACCAACCTTCCCAACCCATTTCCCTATATTTACCCCTGACTAATGCACATAAACGAGAAATCCCTGAACACTACAGACAATTTAGCATGACCAATCCACCGAACCTACACAGTTTGTGGTAGGAAACTGGATCACCCATTAGAAGTTCACACAGGAAAGGGGAGAATGTGCAAACTCCACACAGACAGTCACCCAAGGCTGGAATCGAACCCAAGTCCCTGGTGCTGTGAGGTAGCAGTGCTCACCACCGTACTACCCTTTGGATGATCCCGAACCAGAATTCACTGGAATCTACTCACTGCCTAAAGCAAAGGGAATTCAGCCAAATCCAAACTCTCCCAGGATGAAATCCCATTGTTAGCAGCTTGTGTGAGTACAATATCTTCAGAAGCAGAATAACGTTTTGGACAATCTCACAATTTTTCCTGTGTCATGAGTTCCAATAATATTTGGACCAAGTTCTTTCAAGTTAAAATTGTGTGTGTCATTGTGTGTGTGTGTGTGTGTGTGTGTGTGTGTGTGTCAGTGTGTGTGTGTGTATATGTGCGTGTGTGTGTGTGTGTGTGTGTGTGTGTATTTGTGTTTCAGTGTGTGTGTGTCTGTGTGTGTTTGTGTATGTGTGTCTGTGTGTGTGTGTGTCTGTGCGTGTGTGTCTGTGTGTGTCGGTGTGTGTGTGTCAGTGTATGTGTGTGTGTCAGTGTGTGTGTGTATGTCAGTGTGAGTATGTCAGTGTGTGTGTGTGTCTGTGTGTGTGTCCGTGTGTGTGTGTCTGTGTGTGTGCCTGTGTGTGTTTATTAGTGTGTGTGTGTCTGTGTGTGTGTGTCAGTGCGTGTGTGTCAGTGTGTGTGTGTCTGTGTGTGTGTGTGTGTGTGTCTGTGTTTGTGTATCTGTGTGTGTCAGTGTCTGTGTGTCAGTGTGTGTGTGTCTGTGTGTGTGTCAGTGTGTGTGTGTCTGTGAGTTTGTGTGTGTGTCTGTGTCTGTATCAGTGTGTGTGTGTGTCTGTGTGCATGGTTCTGTGTGTGTCGTATCAGTGTGTGTGTGCGTCAGTGTGTGTGTGCGTCAGTGTGTGTGTGTGTAAGTGGGTGTGTGTCAGTGTGTGTGTGTCAGTGTTTGTGTGTGTCAGTGTGTATGTGTGTCTGTGTGTGTGTCAGTTTGTGTGTGTGTCAGTGTGTGTGTCTGTGTGTGTGTGTCAGTGTGTGTGTGAGTCAGTGTGTGTGTGTGAGTCAGTGTGTGTGGGTCAGTGTGTGTGTCATTGTGTGTGTCTCATTGTGTGTTTGTCTGTGTGTGTGTCTCAGTGTGTGTGTGTCTGTGTGTGTGTAAGGGTGTGTGTATGAGTGTGTGTGTCAGTGTGTGTGTCAGTGTGCGTGTGTCTGTCCGTGTGTCAGTGTGTGTGTGTCAGTGTGTGTGTGAGTGTGTGTGTGCCAGTGTGTGTATCTGCGTGTGTGTGTGTCTGTGTGTATGTGTGTGTGTGCCAGTGTGTGTGTGTGTGTCTGTGTGTCAGTGTATGTGTGTCTGTGTGTGTGTCAGCGTGTGTGTGTGTCAGTGTGTGTGTCAGTGTGTGTGTGCGTCAGTGTGTGTGTCAGTGAGTGTGTGTGTGTCTGTGTGTGTTTTTGTGTGTGTGTGTCTGTGTGTGTGTGTGTCAGTGTGTATGTGTGTGTCAGTGTGTGTGCCTGTGTGGGTGTCAGTGTGTGTGTGTATGTCAGTGTGAGTATGTCAGTGTGTGTGTGTGTCTGTGTGTGTGTCCGTGTGTGTGTGTCTGTGTGTGTGCCTGTGTGTGTTTATTAGTGTGTGTGTGTGTCTGTGTGTGTGTGTCAGTGCGTGTGTGTCAGTGCGTGTGTGTCTGTGTGTGTGTCTGTGTGTGTGTCTGTGTGTGTGTCTGTGTTTGTGTATCTGTGTGTGTCAGTGTCTGTGTGTCAGTGTGTGCGTGTCTGTGTGTGTGTCAGTGTGTGTGTGTCTGTGAGTTCGTGTGTGTGTCTGTGTCTGTATCAGTGTGTGTGTGTGTGTGTCTGTGTGCATGGTTCTGTGTGTGTGTCGTATCAGTGTGTGTGTGCGTCAGTGTGTGTGTGCGTCAGTGTGCGTGTGTGTAAGTGGGTGTGTGCCAGTGTGTGTGTGTCTGTGTGTGTGTCAGTGAGTGTGTGTGTCAGTGTGTATGTGTGTCAGTGTGTGTGTGTGTGTGTTTGTGAGTGTGTGTGTATCAGTTTGTGTGTGTGTCAGTGTGTGTGTGTCAGTGTGTGTGTCTGTGTGTGTGTGTCAGTGTCTGTGTGAGTCAGTGTGTGTGTGTGAGTCAGTGTGTGTGGGTCAGTGTGTGTGTCATTGTGTGTGTGTCAGTGTGTGTTTGTCTGTGTGTGTGTCTCAGTGTGTGTGTGTCTGTGTGTGTGTAAGTGTGTGTGTGTGAGTGTGTGTCTCAGTGTGTGTGTGTCTGTGTGTGTGTGAGTGTGTGTGTGTGAGTGTGTGTGTCAGTGTGTGTGTGTGTCAGTGTGCGTGTGTCTGTCCGTGTGTCAGTGTGTGTGTGTGTGTGTGAGTGTGTGTGTGCCAGTGTGTGTATCTGCGTGTGTGTGTCTGTGTGTATGTGTGTATGTGTGTGTGTGCCAGTGTGTGTGTGTGTGTGTGTCTGTGTGTCAGTGTGTGTGTGCGTCTGTGTGTGTGTCAGTGAGTGTGTGTGTGTCTGTGTGTGTTTTTGTGTGTGTGTGTCTGTGTGTGTGTGTCAGTGTGTATGTGTGTGTCAGTGGGTGTGCCTGTGTGTGTGTCAGTGTGTGTGTGTGTCAGTGTGTGTGTCTGTGTGTGTGTCAGTGTGTGTGCCTGTGTATGTGTCTGTGTCTGTGTGTCAGTGTGTGTGTCTGTGTGTGTGTGTGTGTATCTGTGTGTGTGTGGTTGTGTCTGTGTGTGTGTCAGCGCGTGTGTGTGAGTCAGTGTGTGTGTCAGTGTGTGTATCATTGTGTGTGTGTCAGTGTGCATGTGTCTGTGTGTGTGTGTTTGTCTGTGTGTCTCTCAGTGTGTGTGTGTCTGTGTGTGAGTGTGTCAGTGTGTCAGTGTGTATGTCTGTGTGTGTGTCAGTGGGTGAGTGTGTGTGATTGTGTGTGTCAGTGTTTGTGTGTGTCAGTGTGTGTGTGTGTCAGTGTGTGTGTGCATCTGTGTCTGTGTGTCAGTGAGTGTATGTGTGAGTGTGTGTGTCTGTGTGTGTGTGTGTCAGTGTGTGTGTGTGTCTGTGTGGTTGTGTCTGTGTGTGTGTATCTGTGTGTGTCAGTGTCTGTGTGTCAGTGTGTGTGTGTCTGTGTGTGTGTCAGTGTGTGTGTGTCTGTGAGTTTGTGTGTGTGTCTGTGTCTGTGTCAGTGTGTGTGTGTCTGTGTGCGTGGTTCTGTGTATGTGTCAGTGTGTGTGTATCAGTGTGTGTGTGCGTCAGTGTGTGTGTGCGCCAGTGTGTGTGTGTGTCAGTGGGTGTGTGTCAGTGTGTGTGTGTCTGTGTGTGTGTGTCTGTGTGTGTGTGTGTCAGTGTGTGTGTGTGTTTGTGAGTGTGTGTGTGTCAGTTTGTGTGTGTGTCAGTGTGTGTGTGTGTCAGTTTGTGTGTGTGTCAGTTTGTGTGTGTGTCAGTGTGTGTGTGTCAGTGTGTGTGTGTGAGTCAGTGTGTGTGGGTCAGTGTGTGTGTCATTGTGTGTGTGTCAGTGTGTGTTTGTCTGTGTGTGTGTCTCAGTGTGTGTGTGTCTGTGTGTGTGTAAGGGTGTGTGTGTGAGTGTGTGTGTCAGTGTGTGTGTGTCAGTGTGCGTGTGTCTGTCCGTGTGTCAGTGTGTGTGTGTGTCAGTGTGTGTGTGAGTGTGTGTGTGTCAGTGTGTGTATCTGCGTGTGTGTGTCTCTGTGTATGTGTGTGTTTGCCAGTGTGTGTGTGTGTCTGTGTGTCAGAGTATGTGTGTCTGTGTGTGTGTCAGCGTGTGTGTGTGTCAGTGTGTGTGTCAGTGTGTGTGTGCGTCAGTGTGTGTGTGTGTGTGTCTGTGTGTGTGTGTGTCTGTGTGTGTGTCAGTGTGTGTGTGTCAGTGTGTGTGTGAGTCAGTGTGTGTGTGTGAGTCAGTGTGTGTGGGTCAGTGTGTGTGTCATTGTGTGTGTGTCAGTGTGTGTTTGTCTGTGTGTGTGTCTCAGTGTGTGTGTGTGTGTGTGTAAGGGTGTGTGTGTGAGTGTGTGTGTCAGTGTGTGTGTCAGTGTGCGTGTGTGTAAGTGTGTGTGTGCGTCAGTGTGTGTGTCAGTGAGTGTGTGTGTGTCTGTGTGTGTTTTTGTGTGTGTGTGTCTGTGTGTGTGTGTGTCAGTGTGTATGTGTGTGTCAGTGTGTGTGCCTGTGTGGGTGTCAGTGTGTGTGTGTATGTCAGTGTGAGTATGTCAGTGTGTGTGTGTGTCTGTGTGTGTGTCTGTGTGTGTGTGTCTGTGTGTGTGTGCCTGTGTGTGTTTATTAGTGTGTGTGTGTCTGTGTGTGTGTGTCAGTGCGTGTGTGTCAGTGTGTGTGTGTCTGTGTGTGTGTCTGTGTGTGTGTCTGTGTGTGTGTGTGTGTTTGTGTATCTGTGTGTGTCAGTGTCTGTGTGTCAGTGTGTGTGTGTCTGTGTGTGTGTCAGTGTGTGTGTGTCTGTGAGTTCGTGTGTGTGTCTGTGTCTGTATCAGTGTGTGTGTGTGTCTGTGTGCATGGTTCTGTGTGTGTGTCGTATCAGTGTGTGTGTGCGTCAGTGTGTGTGTGCGTCAGTGTGCGTGTGTGTAAGTGGGTGTGTGTCAGTGTGTGTGTGTCTGTGTGTGTGTCAGTGAGTGTGTGTGTCAGTGTGTATGTGTGTCAGTGTGTGTGTGTTTGTGAGTGTGTGTGTCAGTGTGTATGTGTGTCAGTGTGTGTGTGTCTGTGTGTGTGTCAGTGAGTGTGTGTGTCAGTGTGTATGTGTGTCAGTGTGTGTGTGTCTGTGTGTGTGTCAGTGAGTGTGTGTGTCAGTGTGTATGTGTGTCAGTGTGTGTGTGTTTGTGAGTGTGTGTGTATCAGTTTGTGTGTGTGTCAGTGTGTGTGTGTCAGTGTGTGTGTCTGTGTGTGTGTGTCAGTGTCTGTGTGAGTCAGTGTGTGTATCATTGTGTGTGTGTCAGTGTGTGTGTGTTTGTCTGTGTGTCTCTCAGTGTGTGTGTGTCTGTGTGTGAGTGTGTCAGTGTGTCTGTGTGTCAGTGTGTATGTCTGTGTGTGTGTCAGTGGGTGAGTGTGTGTGATTGTGTGTGTCAGTGTTTGTGTGTGTCAGTGTGTGCGTGTCTGTATGTGTGTCAGTGTATGTGTGCGTCTGTGTCTGTGTGTCAGTGAGTGTGTGTGTGAGTGTGTGTGTGAGTGTGTGTGTGTGTCAGTGTGTGTGTGTGTCTGTGTGGTTGTGTCTGTGTGTGTGTATCTGTGTGTGTCAGTGTCTGTGTGTCAGTGTGTGTGTCAGTGTGTGTGTGTCTGTGAGTTTGTGTGTGTGTGTCAGTGTGTGTGTGTCTGTGTGTGTGTCAGTGAGTGTGTGTGTCAGTGTGTATGTGTGTCAGTGTGTGTGTGTTTGTGAGTGTGTGTGTCAGTGTGTATGTGTGTCAGTGTGTGTGTGTCTGTGTGTGTGTCAGTGAGTGTGTGTGTCAGTGTGTATGTGTGTCAGTGTGTGTGTGTCTGTGTGTGTGTCAGTGAGTGTGTGTGTCAGTGTGTATGTGTGTCAGTGTGTGTGTGTTTGTGAGTGTGTGTATCAGTTTGTGTGTGTGTCAGTGTGTGTGTGTCAGTGTGTGTGTCTGTGTGTGTGTGTCAGTGTCTGTGTGAGTATCATTGTGTGTGTGTCAGTGTGTGTGTGTTTGTCTGTGTGTCTCTCAGTGTGTGTGTGTCTGTGTGTGAGTGTGTCAGTGTGTCTGTGTGTCAGTGTGTATGTCTGTGTGTGTGTCAGTGGGTGAGTGTGTGTGATTGTGTGTGTCAGTGTTTGTGTGTGTCAGTGTGTGCGTGTCTGTATGTGTGTCAGTGTATGTGTGCGTCTGTGTCTGTGTGTCAGTGAGTGTGTGTGTGAGTGTGTGTGTCAGTGTGTGTGTGTGTCAGTGTGTGTGTGTGTCTGTGTGGTTGTGTCTGTGTGTGTGTATCTGTGTGTGTCAGTGTCTGTGTGTCAGTGTGTGTGTCAGTGTGTGTGTGTCTGTGAGTTTGTGTGTGTGTGTCAGTGTGTGTGTGTCTGTGTGCGTGGTTCTGTGTATGTGTCAGTGTGTGTGTATCAGTGTGTGTGTGCGTCAGTGTGTGTGTGCGCCAGTGTGTGTGTGTGTCAGTGTGTGTGTGTGTCAGTGGGTGTGTGTGTCAGTGGGTGTGTGTCTGTGTGTGTGTCAGTGTGTGTGTGTGTCAGTGTGTGTGTGTGTTTGTGAGTGTGTGTGTGTCAGTTTGTGTGTGTGTCAGTGTGTGTGTCAGTGTGTGTGTCAGTGTGTGTGTGTCAGTGTGTGTGTGAGTCAGTGTGTGTGTGTGTGAGTCAGTGTGTGTGGGTCAGTGTGTTTGTCAGTGTGTGTGTGTCAGTGTGTGTTTGTCTGTGTGTGTGTATCAGTGTGTGTGTGTCTGTGTGTGTGTAAGGGTGTGTGTGTGAGTGTGTGTGTCAGTGTGTGTGTGTCAGTGTGCGTGTGTCTGTCCGTGTGTCAGTGTGTGTGTGTGTCAGTGTGTGTGTGAGTGTGTGTGTGTCAGTGTGTGTATCTGCGTGTGTGTGTCTCTGTGTATGTGTGTATGTGTGTGTTTGCCAGTGTGTGTGTGTGTCTGTGTGTCAGTGTATGTGTGTCTGTGTGTGTGTCAGCGTGTGTGTGTGTCAGTGTGTGTGTCAGTGTGTGTGTGCGTCAGTGTGTGTGTCAGTGAGTGTGTGTGTGTCTGTGTGTGTGTGTCAGTGTGTGTGTCAGTGTGTGTGTGTCTGTGTGTGTGTCAGCGTGTGTGTGTGTCAGTGTGTGTGTCAGTGTGTGTGTGCGTCAGTGTGTGTGTCAGTGAGTGTGTGTGTGTCTGTGTGTGTGTCAGTGTGTGAGTCAGTGTGTGTGTGTGAGTCAGTGTGTGTGGGTCAGTGTGTGTGTCATTGTGTGTGTGTCAGTGTGTGTGTGTCTGTGTGTGTGTGTGTGTGTGTAAGGGTGTGTGTGTGAGTGTGTGTGTCAGTGTGTGTGTGTCAGTTTGCGTGTGTCTGTCCGTGTGTCAGTGTGTGTGTGTGTCAGTGTGTGTGTGTCAGTGTGTGTATCTGCGTGTGTGTGTCTCTGTGTATGTGTGTATGTGTGTGTTTGCCAGTGTGTGTGTGTGTCTGTGTGTCAGTGTATGTGTGTCTGTGTGTGTGTCAGCGTGTGTGTGTGTCAGTGTGTGTGTGCGTCAGTGTGTGTGTCAGTGAGTGTGTGTGTGTCTGTGTGTGTGTGTCTGTGTGCGTGGTTCTGTGTATGTGTCAGTGTGTGTGTATCAGTGTGTGTGTGCGTCAGTGTGTGTGTGCGCCAGTGTGTGTGTGTGTCAGTCGGTGTGTGTCAGTGTGTGTGTGTCTGTGTGTGTGTCAGTGTGTGTGTGTGTGTGTGTTTGTGAGTGTGTGTGTGTCAGTGTGTGTGTGTGTCAGTGTGTGTGTCAGTGTGTGTGTGAGTCAGTGTGTGTGTGTGTGAGTCAGTGTGTGTGGGTCAGTGTGTGTGTCATTGTGTGTGTGTCAGTGTGTGTTTGTCTGTGTGTGTGTGTATCAGTGTGTGTGTGTCTGTGTGTGTGTAAGGGTGTGTGTGTGAGTGTGTGTGTCAGTGTGTGTGTGTCAGTGTGCGTGTGTCTGTCCGTGTGTCAGTGTGTGTGTGTGTCAGTGTGTGTGTGAGTGTGTGTGTGTCAGTGTGTGTATCTGCGTGTGTGTGTCTCTGTGTATGTGTGTATGTGTGTGTTTGCCAGTGTGTGTGTGTGTCTGTGTGTCAGTGTATGTGTGTCTGTGTGTGTGTCAGCGTGTGTGTGTGTCAGTGTGTGTGTGTCAGTGTGTGTGTGCGTCAGTGTGTGTGTCAGTGAGTGTGTGTGTGTCTGTGTGTGTGTGTCTGTGTGTGTGTCAGTGTGTGTGTCAGTGTGTGTGTGTCAGTGTGTGTGTGTGAGTCAGTGTGTGTGTGTGAGTCAGTGTGTGTGTGTCAGTGTGTGTTTGTCTGTGTGTGTGTCTCAGTGTGTGTGTGTGTGTGTGTGTAAGGGTGTGTGTGTGAGTGTGTGTGTCAGTGTGTGTGTGTCTGTCCGTGTGTCAGTGTGTGTGTGTGTGTCAGTGTGTGTGTGTCAGTGTGTGTATCTGCGTGTGTGTGTCTCTGTGTATGTGTGTATGTGTGTGTTTGCCAGTGTGTGTGTGTGTCTGTGTGTCAGTGTATGTGTGTCTGTGTGTGTGTCAGCGTGTGTGTGTGTCAGTGTGTGTGTGTCAGTGTGTGTGTGCGTCAGTGTGTGTCAGTGAGTGTGTGTGTGTCTGTGTGTGTGTGTCAGTGTGTATGTGTGTGTCAGTGTGTGTGTCAGTGTGTGTGTGTGTGTGTCAGTGTGTGTGCCTATGTGTGTGTCTGTGTGTGTGTGTCAGTGTGTGTGTCTGTGTGTGTGTGGTTGTCTCTGTGTGTGTGTCAGCGCGTGTGTGTGTCAGTGTGTGTATCATTGTGTGTGTGTCAGTGTGTATGTGTCTGTGTGTGTGTTTGTCTGTGTGTCTCTCAGTGTGTGTGTCTGTGTGTGAGTGTGTCAGTGTGTCTGTGTGTGTCAGTGTGTGTTTCTGTGTGTGTGTCTGTGTGTGTGTGTCAGTGGGTGAGTGTGTGTGAGTGTGTGTGTCAGTGTTTGTGTGTGTCAGTGTGTGCGTGTCTGTGTGTGTGTCAGTGTGTGTGTGCGTCTGTGTGTGTCAGTGAGTGTGTGTGTGAGTGTGTGTGTCTGTGTGTGTGTGTCAGTGTGTGTGTGTCTGTGTGGTTGTGTCTGTGTGTGTGTTTGTGTGTGTGTGTCGGTGTGTGTGTGTCTGTGTGTGTGTCAGTGTGTGTCAGTGTGTGTGTGTGTGTGTGTGAGTCAGTGTGTGTGTCAGTGTACGTGTCATTGTGTGTGTGTGTCAGTGTGTATGTGTCTGTGTGAGTGTTTGTCTGTGTGTCTCTCAGTGTGTGTGTGTCTGTGTGTGTGTGTCAGTGTGTCTGTGTATGTCAGTGTGTGTGTGTCAGTGGGTGAGTGTGTGTGAGTGTGTGTGTCAGTGTGTGCGTGTCTGTGCGTGTGTAAGTGTGTGTGTGTCATTGTGTGTGTGTGTGTGTGTGTGTGTGTCAGCATTTTTAGAAAGGGAAACATTGATTATATAATTGGAATACCCAAACATCTTTCCATTCATCTTTCCATCATAGTTTGAGTTACATTGCTCTGGATCTTAAACGTGTTGTTTGAGCAGATTAAAGATACTAGCCTGACTTGTTCCTAACACTGACCCTGACCCAGTCTGAGACCGATATCATCGGCCATATCACCAACCTGGTTACATTTAATATTTGTTGTGAGCAGTGGAGGAGTGGGGCAGGAAAAGGAAGCAGTGACCCCAAAAGCCAGGGAACTATAGACCGGTGAGCCTGATGTCAGTGGTGGGTAAGTTGTTGGAGGGGATTCTGAGGGACACGATTTACATACATTTGGGAAGGCAAGGGCTGATTGGGGTAGACAATGTAGCTTTCTGCATGGGAAATCATCTCTCATTAATTTGGTTGAGTTTTTTGAAGAGGTGACAAAGAAGTTTGATGAAGGCAGTTTGGTAGACATTGTCTATATGGACTTCAGCAAGGTGTTCATTTAAAGAAAAAAGAGCAAAGAAAATTTAAAGCCCAGGAACAGGCCCTTCGCCCTCCAAGCCTGAGTCGATCCAAATGTACTGTCTAAATCTGTTGGTCAATTCCTAAGCACCTGTATCCCTCTGCTCCCCACCTACTCATGTATCTGTCCAGACGCATCTTAAATGAATCTACCGTGCCTGCCTCTACCACCTCTGCAGGCAACACATTCCAAATGTCCACCACTCTCTGTGTGAGGTACTTACCGCGTGTATCCCCCTTAAATAATCCACCTCTCACTTTGAAAGCACGACCTCTCGTTACTGAATCCTTCAACCTGGGAAAAAGCTGGTCTCTATCCACCCTGGCTATACCCTTCATGATTTTGAAAACCTTAATCTGTCCCCCTTCAATCTCCTTCTATCTAGTGAAAATAAACCGAACTTACTCAGCCTCTCTTCATAGCTAGTATTTCATTCTGATTGGTAGACAGATTAGTAAGTTTCAGTCACATGGGATACAGAAGCTAGTAACAAATGGCTTGAAGGAAGAGGGATATTTTTCAGACTGGAGGCTTGTGAGCAGCAGTGTGCTGTAAGAATCAGTACTGAGTTCACTGCATTTCATCATTTATGTAAAGGATTTAGATGTGAATATAGGGGCCATAGTTAGTAAGTATACAGTTGACATCAGAAAGGTGGTGTAGTAGATTATCTCAGAGTACAACAAGATCACAATTAGATGGGACAAAGGGGCAAGGATGGACAGATGAAGTTTAGTTTAGATCAATATGAGGTTTGGCACTTTGGGAAGGCAAATCAGGGCAGACGTTATATACTTCATGGTCAGGTCCTGGGGCATGTTGTGAAACAACGGGGCATAGGGCTGCAGGTACATTGTTCCTTGAAAGTGGAGTCGCAGGTATATTGTGTGGTGCTGAACACATTTGGAACATTTGCCTTAATCAGTCAGAGCATTGAGAAAAGGAGTTGTGGTGGTATGTTGTATTTGTACAGGATGTTGATGAAGCCACTTTAAGAATACTGCATACAACTTGGTTTTCTGCAGAAATGACTTACACGGATGTTCCAGGACTGGAGGTTTGAGCTGTCGGGAGAGGTTGATTAGGTTGAGGTGTTTCCCCCTGGAGTGTCAGAGGCTGAAGGGTGACATTATAGAGGTTTATAAAACCATCAGGGGCATGGATATTCTGAACAGCCACGTTCTGCTCCCAAGGATAGGGGAGTCCAGAACAAGAGGGCAGAGGTTGAAGGGGAGAGGGCGAATGAGTTAGAAGGGACCTGAAGGTAAATGTTTCACACAGAGAGTGGTGTGTGTACAAAAAGTGCTGTCAGAGGAAGTGCTGAAGGCGGTTACAATCGCACATTTAAAAAAGTATCTGAGAGGAGGGATATTGGCCAAATGCTGGCAAATGGGACTGATATCTGATCGGAGTGAACAGATTGGACTAACGGGTCTGTTTCCGTTCTGCATGACTCTCTGATTCTATAAGAGGGATGATGAAAAATTCTGAAAGGACCTTTCAAGTTGTACTTCTCTTCTCTGGAAGTTTATTTTGTCTCTATGCTCATATTGATTGAAAGCTGCTTTAGTTAAATATTTGACAAAGAAGTGAGTCACGGAAAACGGGATACAGACAGGAAAGTGGGGCTGAGACCACAACCTGATCAGCCAGAATCTTAGTGCCTGGTGGAGAAGGCTCGAAGTATCTAATGACCCACTCCTGCTCCTCAGTCCCATGTTCCTGTGTTCCATTCAGCCCCTCAAACCTGCTAGACAGGGACAGTTGGAGGCCACTTACTCCTATAATCTGGTGCACAGAAACAGAGGAGACCATTCAGTCCCTCAAGAATGTCACACCCGCTTTGAGGTGATTTGGAAAATGTAATTGGAAAACCCAGGCTGCGTATGGAAGAGGCCCCTCATCTCTCATTAGAAAGCTTCCCCTCTCTGCAACTTGTGCTTCATTTGTTGGTCATGTTGTAGACCAAGATTCACTGTGAATACAGCCCACATACCTCACCCAGAGATGGCTCACAGAATCCTCTGGTCTCCCTGACTGCAATATGCCATACCAGATCATTCATTAAAATAACACCCAGTAACTTTCCAATGACAGAATGTGAGAACATCAGAAACAGGGGCATGTCGTTTACTCCCCAAACCTGCCTTGCCTCTCACTAAGATCATGGCTGATCTGCTCCAGGCCACAAATCCTCTTTCATACCCAATTCTTCATAGCCCTCAACTCTCGGACAGGTCAATATCCATCTATTTCATCTTCAAATATTTTCAGTCATCTCGCTCCCCTAACACTCTTGAGAAGAGAAATCCTGACATTCAATATCACTCGTTTGAAGAAAGAAACGTGCTGCTCCTATATCATGGCTTATTGATGCAAATAAAAGAGGTTGAGACAAGGGTTCAGGTAAAAATGACTGGCGCTGATATCAAAGCAGTGGTTGACAACTGTTGACATCAAGGAGCTGAACTGAATGGGAACAGAGTAACCTCTCCAGTGTTTGGGGTCAAACATGGCACAAAGGAAGATGTTCATCATCTCAGTCCTGGGTCACCTCTGTGGGAGATCCTCTGGGTAGCTTCCTCTTCACAAACAGCTTCAGCTGCTTCATCAATGTCTCCCCGCCCCCACCCTCCCCACCATAAGATCAGAAGTGGCGATGGTCACTGAAGATTCCACAATGTTCAGGACGTTTTGTCCCCAGTCAGTTCCTGAACTGGCCTGTGTCCATGTGCAGCAAGTCCCAGACTTCATTGAGGCGTGTGCTGTTAACATATCAGTAACATTCATGTAACAGCACTGCCTGACACTGCACATTGCCACAGTCAAATAAGAGTTCATTCAGCACCTCACGCTGGTTTCACAGGAATATGAGGAAGCCATTCAGCCCATTGACATTATTGGAGATGAACAGGGACAGCCCATTCAGTGCCTACAGCCTATTACTCGGGAAAAGAAGGAGTCTAGTGTGATGGGCCACACCAGAGCCCCTCGAAAATATTTGACAGCAATAGCCTAGACATTTATGTTTTCTTATTTTAAAGTAAATGTAAAGTTTCTGTTCCAGATGTAATGTAACAGGTCAAACTACTCGATGGTAAGCAAAATACCATCTATTTCAACATGAAAGAAGAAATAAAACCACTGAAAGAGGAATTTAGAATAACGTAATTCTATTGGACAGCTTAACAGAATAATAGATCTAGGAACTATTACTAATGAACTGTTCCAATATAGGGAAATCCCATAAACACAGGCCTTGGCAAAAAAAAATATTCAGACACAGAATGTCACAAACATTTCTCCAATCCAGGAATTAAAAACAGCATCAAGAGAAAATTTTGAGAGAATAGCAACCAGGAGAATTTCACTGTAGCTTCCAACTCTGTGGAGACCCCAATAGTTTTTGATGTTACTGAGAAACCAAAACCCAGAGATCATAATCTGTGAGAGCTGGTCACACCCATTCAGGCTGCATTAATATTAACCTAAGGCCTCGTTAGCTGTTTACTCAAGTGATCTTAACTAACCAGCTTGGTAACGATCGTTCAATCTCTCTCTTAAAAGAAACCAGGACAAAATAACCTCTTAAAGCTGCAGCACCATCACACTTGTCAGTACATCGAGCTGTCAAACAGGAACCAGGGGTTACTCAATCAGGCCCTTGGCCCTGTCCAAGTGGACAAGGAAGAATCCAGTCAGTCCCTTGAGTTACTAACACAGGAACAGTAGGAGGCCATTCCCACCTCAATGCACTTATACCTCGATGCAGAATGAGGTAATTGATGTTGATTTCTGAAGAATCTCTTATGCTCAATACGTCATTCTCCTGCTTCAAGGATGCTGCCTGACCTGCTGTGTTTTTCCAGCAATCAACTCTCTACTCTGATCTCCAGCATCGGCAGTCTTAAGTGTTTCCGAATTGATGCTCGAACATGATGAACAAGTGGAGCAGAAGCTGCACAGACAGACTTTTCCACGTTGTTCCTCGTGGATCCGTTGCTCATGATACACATGTGGGACTTTAACGTGGTTTTCAGATGGAAGGTATTGGGGTTCCTGTTGGGGATTGTGAATAACCTGACGTTCAGTGCAAGGTTCACTCGCCAACTGCACAATAACATGGGGAGAGTTAATTTAGGCAAATAAACTATTAGGAAAGTCACGTTAGACTGATGAATGGACTCTCTAAGTTCAAATAATGATGATCATGTTCATGTTGACCTTGTCTAGTGCATGTCCTGTTCAGTGTAACCTGTATGTCTTACTCCTTCAAAATCTATTTCCACCCTGTGATCTGTCTGGCCATGCTTACTATGATCTTCCTCCACTGCTCATAAACAAAGTGTTTCCCTGTACTGAGGTACACATGACAATAAAACAAACCAATCAATCCTGGGTAAAGTATTGAATTTCTCTCCCTATCAATGTCTCTTTTGGAAATAAGTGATCGCTGCCACTCCTCATGTTTTGGCATTACAATTTCTTCGTCTCTCATAGCTCTACAGATTAAACACTCAACTTATACACTCTATCCTCATGTTACCATCACCGGTGTCTGTGGTAAGGAGATCATTCCTTGCAAAGGAGATCAAATCTGTAGAGAGTGCCCCAAAAGGTCTCTCAGCAAGGCTTCACAACATCAGGAAGATGGCTTTACTTATGTACTCGAATCATCTTATAATGAAGGACAGCATACCATTGACTGCACCCATTACTTACACAGGGTTGGATTCAGACCGGACTGAATTGTGATTGGGAGATCATGCTTTCCAAATTTTTTAGAATCCTTTGGTGAAGTGACCAAGAATGTTGATGAGGGCAGAGCGGTAAACGTAGTTTCTATGGATTTCAATAAGGCTTTTGATAAGTTTCCACATAGCAGACTGGTCTGGAAGGTTCCATCACGTAGAATACTGGGGGAACTGGCCAATTGGATACACAGTTCGCTTGTTGATAGGAAGCAGAGGGTTTAGTGGAAGGATGCTTGTCAGACTGGAGGTTGGGTCCATTACTTTTTGTTATCTATGATTTGGTTGAGAATGTACAAGGTATGATTAGTAAGTTTGCAGATGACAGTAAAATAAGTGGGAGCAAGATCAGTGAGGAATTTTATAAGAAATTGCAGCAGGACTTTAATCAGGTGGGCGAGTGGGCTGAGAAATCGCAAATGGAATTTAATATCGAAGCGTGAGGTATTGCATTTTGGAATCTCAAATCAAGGTAGGAGTTTCACGGTGAATGGGGTGGCCTTAAGGGGTGTAGTGGGCAGAGAGACCTTGGAATTCATGTGCACAGTTCCCTGAGAGTGGAGTCACAGGTAGACAGGGCAGTGAAGAAGGCTTTTGGCACACTGGCCTTCATCAGGCAGGACATTGAGTATAGAAGTTGGGAATTTATGTTGCAGTTACACAGGACTTTGGTAAGGCCGCACTTGGAGTATTGTGTTCAGTTTTGTCAACTTGTTATAGGGAGGATATAATGAAATTAGAAAGAGTGTAGAAGAAATTTACAAGGACATTGCCAGGACCCAAAGGTCTGAGTTATAGGGAGAGGTTGGACAAGCTAGGACCTTTTCTTTAGAGTGTAGGAGACTGAGGGGGGACCTTATAAAGCTGTATAAGATCATGAGGGATATGGATAGGGTGAATGCTCTCAGTATTTTCCAAAGTTTAGAGAATCGAGGACGAGAGGGGATCAGTTTAATGTTAAAGGGGAAGGAATAAAGGGGAACCTGACGGATCACTTATTTACATAAATGGCTGGTACGTGGATGAGCTGCCAGAAGATGTGGCTCAGGGGGGTACATTAACAACATTTCAAAAGCATTTGGATAATTATGCACATAGGAAAGGACTAGAAGGATATGGGCCAACTTGAAGGAAATGCGGTTAGTGTGGATGGACATTTACAAGGTGGAGTCAAATCCCTTTGTTAATTAAAACCAAACATCCAGAAAAGCTCGCCTCACATCGTAATCTGTTCACATCCGAGTGACACAGATCTCCTACATTCCACTATTTAAACAAAAATTTGCAAGTTAGTTTCTTAACTTTTATAGTGAACACTAAACAAAAACTATTCGCAAATACAAGCCCCTCTTTTCTTTGCTACTTACTATCGACTTCAACTCTGTAAAAAATATGCTGTTCCAACAACACACATATTAAACGTTACAATCTCAAGACCACACAGTCTCTATCTTCCCCGCTGTGTTCACTCTTTCAGCTGCTGATCTCCCTGGGTCATGTTTTATTGTAAAGCAAGTAGGTTTACATGAACATGTATCTTTGATAGAGAGTGTTTGAGATGGCCAGTTAGCACTCCTGCTCTACAGCAGTTAATCTGCTGTTGGATGGCAGCGGCTCTCCCTCTATTTTCAAAATGCTGGATTTATTTACTTCCCATGATACAATAATTCTCATAATTTGATTGATTTCCAGGTGTACAAATAATAATATTCAAATTCCATTGGCTTCGGATATTCTGAGCATTATTTAAAGTCTTTGATTGCATTTGAATTGCTGTCAAAATAGCAACCAAAACTCAGGCTTTCATTTCCCAGCTAATTGTTACATTTGGAACAGTCTGACCTTTAGCTGGCATCTCTGGATGTACTTTCGATTCAGCAAAACCCGTCTTATCTTAAAGTGAACAGACATTGATTAGATTCCAGGCATTAACACACCCTGGGCTATCTGTTATTCTGTATACTAACCTCCTTGACCCCTCGATTAGATTCCAGGCTGTAACTCACTCTGGGGTATCCGATATTCTGTATAGAAACAACCCTGAACCCCTCGATTAGATTCCAGGCTGTAACTCACTCTGGGGTATCCGTTATTCTATATATAAACAACCCTGAACCCCTCGATTAGATTCCAGGCTGTAACTCACTCTGGGGTATCCGTTATTCTGTATATAAACAACCCTGAACCCCTCGATTACATTGCAGGTTGTAATTGAGTCCTGGGTATCTGTTATTCTGCATATAAACCAGCCTGAACCCCTCAATTAGATTCCAGACTGTAACACACCCCAGAATATCTGTTATTCTGTATATAAACCACCCTGAACCCCTCGATTACATTCCCGGCTGTAACTCACATCGGGCTATCTGGTATTCTGTATATAAACTACCATGAACACCTCGATTCAATTCCATGCTGTAACTTCCTGTCAGGGTTGAAAGGGAAGGCTGGTAGTTTTTGGGAATGCTGGCTGACTAAAGAAATTGATGGTTTCGTTCAGAAAAAGAAGGAAGCATATGTCAGGTATAGAAAGGATCGATCGAGTGAATCATTAGAAGAGTATAAAGGAAGTTGGAGTACACTTAAGAGGGAACTCAGGAGGCCAAAACGCGGACATGAGATAGCTTTGGAAAATAGAATTAAGGAGAATCCAAAGTGTTTTTACAAATATATTAAGGCCAAAGGGTAACTAGGGAGAGAATAGGGCCCCTCTAAGATCAGCAAGGTGGCCTTTGTGTGGAGCCACAGAAAATGGGGGAGATATTAAATGAATATTTTGTATCAGTATTTACTGTGGAAAAGGATATGGAAGATATAGACTGTAGGGAAATCGATGGTGACATCTTGCAAAATGTTGCAGATATACAGACGAGGAAGTGCTGGATGTCTTGAAATGGTTGAAGGTGGATAAGTCCCCAGCACCTGATCAGGTGTCCCTGAGAACTCTGTGTGAAGCTAGAGAAGTGATTGCTGGGCCTCTTGCGGAGTTATTTGTGTCATTGATAGTCACAGGTGAGATGCTGGAAGACTGGAGGTTGTCAAACGTGGTGCCACAGTTTGCGAAGGGTGGTAAGGACAAGCCAAGGGACTATAGACCGGTGAGCCTGACCTCGGCGGTGGGAAAGTTTTTGGAGGGACTCCTAAGGACAGGATGTACATGAATTTGGAAAGGCAAGGACTGATGTGGGATAGTGAACATGGCTTTGTGCGTAGGAAATCATGTCTCACAAACTTGATTATGTTTTTAGAAGTAAAGAAGAAGATTGTTGAGGGCAGAGCAGTGGATGTGCTCTATATGGACTTCAGTAAGGCGTTCAACAAGGTTCCCCATGGGAGACTGATTAGCAAGGTTAGATGTCATGGAATACAGGGAGAAGTCGCCATTTAGATACAGAACTGGCTCAAAGGTAGAAGACAGAGGGTGGTGGTGGAGGTTTGTTTTTCAGACTGGAGGCCTGTGATGAGTGAAGTGCCACAAGGATCAGTGTTGGGCCCTCTACTTTTTGTCATTTATATAAATGATTTGGATGCGAGCATAAGAGGTAGAGTTAGTACGTTTGCAGATGACACCAAAATTGCAGGTGTAGTGGACATCGAAGAGGGTTTCCTCAGATTACAACAGGATCTGGACCGGATGGGCCAGTGGGCTGAGAAGTGACTAATGGAGTTTAATTCAGATAAATGCGAGGTGCTGCATTTTGGGAAAGCAAATCTTCGCAGGACTTCTACATTTAATGGTAAGGTCCTAGGGTGTGTTGATGAACAAAGGGACCTTGGAGTGCAGGCTCATAGCTCCTTGAAACTGGAGTCGCAGATAGATCGGATAGTGAAGAAGGCGTTTTGTATGCTTTCCTTTACTGGTCAGAGTACCGATTACAGGAGTTGGGAGGTCATGTTGCGGCTATACAGGACTTTGGTTAGGTCACTCTTGGAATATTGCGTGCAATTCTGGTCTCCTTCCTATCGGAAAGATGTTGTGAAACTTGAAAGGGTTCAGAAAAGATTTACAAGGATGTTGCCAGGGTTGGAGGATTGGAGCTACAGGAAGAGGCTGAACAGTCTGGGGCTGTTTTCCCTGGAGTGTCGGAGGCTGAGGGGTGAACTTATCGAGGTTTACCCTGGGGTAAGTGATTCCAAAACTCGAGGGCAAAGGTTTAGTTTGAGAGGGGAAAGATATGAAGGAGACCTGAGGGACAACTTTTTCACGCAGAAGGTGGTACGTGTATGGAGTGAGCTGCTAGAGGAAGTGGTGGAGGCTGATGCAATTACAACATTTAAGACGAATTTGGATGAGTATATGAATAAGAAGGGTTTGGAGAGACATGGGCCAGGTGCTGCCAGGTGGAACTAGATTGGGTTGGGATGTCTGGTCGGCATTGACAGGTTGGACCGAAGGCTGTTTCCATGCTGTACATCTCTATGATTCTATGACTCTATAACTCACTCCGGGCTACCTGTTATTCAGCATCTAAACCACCCTGAAACCCTCGATTAGATTCCAGTCTGTAACTCACTCTGGGGTATCTGTTATTGTACATATAATCGTCCCGAATCCCCTTGATAAAATTCCAATCTGTAACTGACTTCCAATTTTAAGGGACACTGTACAATAGCCACTTCAATCGTTTGATTAGATTCCAGTCTGTATCACACTCCTGGGTATCTGTTAGTATGTATATTAACCATCCAGTCCAAACCCTGTTAAAATTGCCCATGGTATTCAGGGATGTGTGCGTGAGGTGCATTAGTCAGGAGTAAATGTGGGGAAATGGGTCTGGATGGGTTATTCTTCTGTGGGTCAGTGTGGTCTTGTTGGGCTGAAGGGCTTGTTTCCCCACTGTCGGGATTATATGAATCACCCGGAACCCTCTCGATTAGATTCCAACGTGTAACTCACTTCCATGTATATGTGAGTGGCATGTATAAAAAAAATCTCAAAACCTTCAATTCTATTCCACTTCGATAAACACGAGGCGCTGCAATTTGAGAAAGCAGATTTGAGCAGGATTTATACACTTAATGGTCAGGTCCGAGGGACAGTTGTTGAACAAAGAGACTTTGAAGTGCAGGTTCGTAGCTCCGTGAGAGTAGAGTGGCAGGTGGATAAGATATTAAAGGCAGCGTTTGGTATGCTTTCCTTTATTGGTTACTGTTTTGAGTATAGGCATTGAGGGGTCATGTTGTGGCTGGACTGGACATGGGTTAGGCCACTGTTGGAATATGGCATGCAATTCTGATCCCCTTCCTATCGGAAGGAGGATGTGAAACTTGGAAGAGTTCAGAAAATATTTACAAGGAGGCTTTCAGTGTTCGAGGATTTGAGCTACAGGGAGAGGCTGAATAGGCTGGGGTTGTTTTCCCTGGGGCATCAGAGGCTGAGGGGTGACCTTATCAAGGTTTATAAAATCATGACGGACATGGATAGGATAAATAGACAAAGTCTTTTCCTTGGGGTGGGGAGTAAAGAACTAAAGTGCATAGGTTTAGTGTGAGAGGTAATATGAAATAGACCTAAGGGGCAACTTGTTCACTCAGAGGGTGGTACATGAATGGAATGAACTGTCAGAGGAAGTGGTGGGGGCTGGTATAATTGCAACATTTAAAATGCAGCTCGATGGGTATATGAATGGGAAGGTTTGGAGGGAGATGGGCCAAGTGCTTGAAAAAGAGACTAGTGAAGGTTAGGATATTGAGTGCGAGCAGCAGCCAAGGTAAGACTGTTTGTTTTAAAAGTACTTACTGGTAGCGGGCAGCGGTGTTTATTTTCACTCTCTCTTCAAAGAAAGAGCGGGAGCAGTAGGGGGAAGTGACGACGACCAGAGAGGCAGCCGAGACCCGGAAGCAGGTAGAGCGTAAGCTTATCTGGGTAGGTTTGTTTCCCCTTTAAAAGCGCGGTGGAAAGGAAGATGGACGAAGATTTGCCATCTGAGGTAGTTTGGGTTGAGGTTAGGAATAGGAGAGGTGAGGTCACCCTGTTAGGAGTCTTTTACAGGCCTCCTAATAGTCCTAGAATCGTTGAAGAAAGGATTGCGAAGATGATTCAGGAGAAGAGTGACAGTAATAGGGTGATTGTTATGGGAGACTTTAACTTTCCTGATATTGATTGGGAAAGCTATAGCTCAAGTTCGTTAGATGGGTCGGTGTTTGTGCAATGTGTGCAGGAGAGTTTCCTGACACAATATGTAGATAAGCCAACAAGAGGTGAGGCCATACTGGATTTGGTTCTGGGTAACGAACCAGGCCAGGTATTAGAACTAGATGTAGGTGAGCACTTTGGGGACAGTGACCACAATTCGGTGATTTTTAGTCTCGTGATGGAGAGGGATAAGTGTGTACTACAGGGCAAGAGTTATAGCTGGGGGCAGGGAAATTATGATGCGTTGAGGCATGACTTCGGATGTGTGGATTGGAAAAATAGATTCCAAGGTAAGAGCGTAATTGATATGTGGAACTTGTTCAAGGAGCAACTATTGAGTGTCCTTGATAAGTACGTACCTATCAGGCAGGGAGGAAAGGGTCGTGTGAGGGAGCCGTGGTTTAATAAGGAGTTGGAATCCCTTGTTAAATGGAAGAGGGCGGCCTTTGTAAAGATGAGGCGTGAAGGTTCAACAGGGGCGATTGAGAGTTATAAGGTAGCCCGGAAGGACCTGAAGAGAGAGCTAAGAGCAGCAAGGAGGGGACATGAAAGGTCCTTAGTTGGTAGGATTAGGGAAAACCCTAAGGCTTTCTATAGGTATGTTAGGAATAAAAGAATGACTAGGGAAGGAATAGGTCCAATCAAGGATAGTAATGGGAAGTTGCGTGTGGAGGCTGAAGAGATTGGGGAGGCGCTGAATGAATACTTTTCGTCAGTATTCACTCAGGAACAGGACATTGTTGTCGATATGAATACTGAGGCACGAATAAGTAGAATGGATGGCTTTGAGATATGTAGAGAAGAGGTGTTGGAAACTCTGGCAAGGGTGAAAATAGATAAGTCCCCTGGGCCTGATGGCATTTATCCTAGGATTCTCTGGGAAGCAAAGGAGGAGATTGCAGAGCCATTGGCCTTGATTTTTGTGTCCTCTTTGTCGACCGGAGTAGTGCCAGAGGACTGGAGGCTAGCAAACGTGGTTCCCTTGTTCAAGAAGGGGAGTAGGGATAATCCTAGTAACTATAGGCCAGTGAGTCTCACTTCTGTTGTGGGCAAAGTCTTAGAGAGAATTGTAAGGGATAGGATTTATACACATCTGGATAAGAATGATGTGATCAAGGATAGTCAGCATGGTTTTGTGAAGGGCAGGTCGTGCCTCACAAACCTTATTGAATTCGTTGAGAAGGTGACTAAGGAGGTAGATGAGGGGAAACCGGTAGATCTGGTATGTATGGATTTTAGTAAGGCGTTTGATAAGGTCCCCCATGGTAGGCTACTGCAGAAAATACAGAGATATGGCATTGAGGGTGAGTTGGAGGTTTGGATTAGGAATTGGCTCTCTGGAAGAAGACAGAGGGTAGTAGTTGATGGCAAAGGTTCATCTTGGAGTGCCGTCACTAGCGGTGTTCCGCAAGGATCTGTTTTGGGACCATTGCTGTTTGTCATTTTTATAAATGACCTGGAGGATGGGTTAGAAGGTTGGGTGAGCAAGTTTGCGGATGATACGAAAGTCGGAGGAGTTGTAGACAGTGAGGAAGGATATGGCAGGTTACAGCGGGATATAGAGAAGCTGCAGAGCTGGGCAGAAAGGTGGCAAATGGAGTTCAATGTCGCTAAGTGTGAAGTGATTCACTTTGGTAAGAGTAATAAAAAGATGGATTACTGGGCTAACGGTAGACTACGTGGTAGTGTGGAAGAGCAGAGGGATCTTGGTGTCCATGTACACAGATCTCTGAAAGTTGCCACCCAGGTAAATAGTGCAGTGAAGAAGGCATATGGCGTACTGGCTTTTATTGGTAGAGGAATTGAGTTCCGGAGTCCTGAGGTCATGCTGCAGTTGTATAAGACTCTGGTGCGGCCGCATCTGGAATATTGTGTGCAGTTTTGGTCGCCATACTATAGGAAGGATGTGGAGGCATTGGAACGGGTGCAGAGGAAGTTTACCAGGATGTTGCCTGGTATGGTAGGAAGATCCTATGAGGAAAGGCTGAGGCACTTGGGGTTGTTTTCTTTGGAGAAAAGAAGGTTTAGGGGTGACTTGATAGAGGTGTACAAGATGATGAGGGGGTTAGATAGGGTTGACAGTGAGAACCTTTTTCCACGTATGGAGTCAGCTATTACAAGGGGGCATAGCTTTAAATTAAGGGGGGGTAGATATAGGACTGATGTTAGGGGTAGGTTCTTCACTCAGCGAGTCGTAAATTCATGGAATGCCCTGCCAGTAGCAGTAGTGGACTCTCCCTCTTTATGGGTATTTAATCGGGCATTGGATAGGTATATGGAGGATAGTGGGTTAGTGTAGATTAGGTGGGCTTTGATCGGCGCAACATAGAGGGCCGAAGGGCCTGCACTGCGCTGTATTCTTCTATGTTCTATGTTCTATGTTCTATATCTGGTCGGCATGGTCGGGTTGGACCAAAGGGTCTGTTTCCATGCTGTACATCTGTATGAGTGTATGACTCCGTGATTTTGTGACTCATTCCTTGTTATCTGTTGTTCTGTATGTAAACCACCTTGAACCCCTCGATAAGATCCCAGTCTGTAACTCACTCCTGGGTATCTCTTCTGCTGTGTGTAAACCCTAAACGCCTCAATTAGATTCCAGTCTGGAACTCACTCCTGGGGATCTGTTATTGGATCTGTGAAGTGATCCTTGTTGGATGTTAGACCGAAGACAAGATAAACTAAATGGTCAAATGTTACATTGGGAGCAGGAACACAGAAAGCTGCTGGTTCATTTCTGACCTGTTACATATCTCCAAGTTTCAGATTGGGACTGAATTTCTGTCACAATGGGGAAAGTCTCAAAAGCTGTTTATTGTCCTGCCTGAATGCATCATCATAACATGAATTCCCTTGCAAGATAGGAAATGGAGACAGCTCCTGGAAGGTGTCTGTATCTGTTTGTGTGTGATTCTGTGTGTCTGTGTATGTCTGTTTGAGTGTGATTCTGTGTGCGTATTCAATGTTTTATATATTTTCAAACTGCATTGATGTTGCCAGTCTCTCTTGCTTTTCCTAATTTATACACACTCAATAGACAATAGACAAAGTCAATGGGTGCAGGAGTCGGCCATTCAGCCCTTAGAGTCTGCACCGCTATTCAATATGATCATGGCTGATCATTCCTAATCAGTATCCTGTTCCTGCCTTATCTCCATAACCCTTGATTCCACTATCTTTGAGAGCTCTGTCCAACTCTTTCTTAAATGAATCCAAAGACTGGGCTTCCACTGCCCTCTGGGGCAGAGCATTCTGCACCACTCTCTGGGTGAAGAAGTTTCTCCTCATCTCTGTCCTAAATGGTCTACTCCGTATTTTTAAGCTGTGTCCTCTGGTTCGGTACTCACCCATCAGCATAAACATGTTTCCTGCTGCAAGAGTGTCCAATCCTTTCATAATCTTATACGTCTCAATCCGATCCCCTCTCAGTCTTCTAAACTCAAGGGTATACAAGCCCAGTCGCTGCAGTCTTTCAGTATAAGGTAATCCCACCATCCCAGGAATTCACCTCGTGAACCTACGCTGCACTCCCTCAATAGCCAGAATGTCTTTCCTCAAATTTGGAGATCAGAACTGCACACAGTAGTCGTGCAGTTTTGCTGATATAAAATGGTGGCTGTGGACAAATCTAAAATGTCTGCCAGACCGATTTGTGTCAGGAATACTTTCAGCAAGGGAGAGGGGGCAACGTGTCAAAAGCCATTTCCATTCTTTGATGCCAGCAGAGATAGGAAATGGAGACAGCTCTTTGAAGGTGATTAAATGCAAATCCCAGAACCTGTTTACAGTGAATGCGGAGAGACAATGTGACATTCCAGTAAGGTCTGCCTTACTTTCCAAGCTCCTAATATATGAGAGAGACATACTATACAAAACCTGAAAGAGCTCAGCCACTGTATTGTAGATTTGCAGCATTGGATCAGAATCCTGCCTAACTAGGCCTCATCCCAAATTGAAGGGTTTCTCAAATTCCACACTGACCTTCTGTGGGGTCAAATTATGTGTTATCTACAAATAAAAGAAAATAATGCACCTGCAATTGTACAAAGCTTTTCTGGAACTTTGTGTCTCTGTTGGTTTAAGTATCTTTCAACAGGATTGAATATAAATGAGACAGTGAGAGATACGTAGCACTGTAACCAGAATGGCAGTGCAGTATAAAAGCTATATTAATACTTTCAATGAAAGGGGAAAACAGAGGAGGATAGTCCTCAAACAAGGAAAGTTGGGAGTCAGGGAAGTTGTGTAGTTTGTGACTGCATTATGTTTATGTGAGTCAAGAGTTGAAACCACTTGGCCAATAGTACATTTTGTGACTCACTCCCAGTTACAAGTTATTTCACAAAAAAAGGTTAACATATCCCTCGATTAGATTCCAGGCTGGAACTCACTCCGGGCTATCTGTTATTCTGTATATAAACCACCCTGAACCCCTCGATTAGATTCCAGGCTGTAACTAACTCCAGGGTATCTGTTATTCTTCACATAAACCATCCTAAATCCCTCGATTAGTTTCCAATCTGTAACACATTCCAGGCTATCTGTTATTCTGTATATAAACAACCCTGAACCCCTCAATTATATTCCAGGCTGTAACTCACTCTGGGCTATCTGTTATTCTGTATATAAACTACCCTGAACCCCTCAATTAGATTCCAGGCTGTAACTCACTCTGGGCCACCTGTTATTCTGTATATAAACCACTCTGAACCCCTCAATTAGATTCCAGGCTGTAACTCACTCTGGGCTACCTGTTATTCTGTATATTAACCACCCTGAAACCGTCGATTAGATTCTAGGCTGTACCTCAATCCGGGGTATCTGTTATTCGTATATAAACCACCCTGAACCCCTTGATTAGATTCCAGATTGTACCTCACTCCAGGGTATCTGGTATTCTGTATATTAACCACCCGAAACCCTCGATTAGATTCCAGTCTGTAACTCACTCCGGGCTATCTGTTATTTTGTATATAACCCACTCTGAACCCATTGATTTGATTTCACTTCCTGACATGTTAAGCTCATGTTCCCAACACAATGTAATCTCAATAATGATTAATGTATCACTGGTCCTCCTATCTGCTGGCACTACCATCATGTTAACTTTCTGATGTTTACGTACATGATTACCTGTAGCAGTGAGTCGCAGGTAGACAGAGTGGTGCTGAACACATTTGGCACATTTGCCTTAATCAGTCAGAGCATTGAGTATAGGAGTTGTGGTGGTATGGTGCATCTGTACAGGATGTTGGTGAGACCACTTTAAGAATACTGCGTACAACTCGGATTTCTGCAGAAATGACTTACACGGATGTTCCAGGACTCGAGGCTTGAGCTATAGGGAGAGGCTGATTACGTTGAGGTGTTCCCCCTGGAGTGTGAGAGGTTGAGAGGGAACATTATAGAGGTTTGTAAAATCAACAGGGGTATGGATATGCTGAACAGCCATGTTCTGCTCCCAAGGATAGGGGAGTCCAGAACAAGACAGCATAGACTGGAGGGGAGAGGGCGAATGATTTAGAAGGGCCCTGAAGGTAAATATTTCACACAGAGAGTGGTGTGTGTCCAGAAAGTGCAGACAGAGGAAGTGGTCAAGGCGGGTACAATCACAGGAGGATTATTGGCCAAATGCTGGTAAATGGGACTAAATCAGATTTGATATCTGATCGTAGTGAACAGATTGGACTAACGGGTATGTTTCCATTCTGCATGACTCTCTGATTCTATAAGAGAGATGACGAATAATTCTGAAAGGACCTTTCATGTCGGAATTCTCTTCAGTGGAATGTTATCGTGTCTCTGTGCTCACATTGATTGAAAGCTGCGTTAGTTAAATATTTGACAGAGAAGTGAGTCATGCACAATGGGACACAGACAGGAAAGTGGGGCTGAGACCACAACCTGATCAGCTACAATTTTAGTGCCTGGTGGAGAAGGTTCAAAGTATCTAATGACCCACTCCTGCTCCTCAGTCCCAAGTTCCTGTGTTTCATTAAGCCACTCAGACCTGCTAGACAGGAGCAGTTGGAGGCTACTTACTCCTTTAACCTGTTGCACAGAAACTCAGGATACCATTCAGCCCCTCAGTACTGTCCCACACGGTTTGAACTGAATTGGGAAATGTAATTGGAAAACCCAGGCTGTGTACGAAAGAGGCCCCTCATCTCTCTTCACAGAGCTTCCCCTCTCTGCAACTTGTGCTTCATTTGTTGGTCATGTTGTACACCCAGATTCAGTGTGAATACAGCCCCCATACTTCACTCAGGGATGGCTCACAAAATCCTCTGGTCTCCCTGTCTGCAACATTCAATAAGAGAACATTCATGAAAATAACACCCACTAACTTTCCAATAACAGAATGGGAGAACAACAGAAACAGGGGCATGTTGTTCACCCCCAAGCCTGCCTTGCCCTTCACTAAGATCATGACTGATCTGCTCTTCGTCTCAAATCCTCTTTCATATTCAATTCTTCATAGCCCTCAACTCTCTGACAGGTCAATTTCCATCTACCTCCTCTTCAAATACGTTCAGTCATCTAGCACCCCAAACACCCTTGAGGAGAGAGATCCTGATATTCAATACCACCTGTTTGAAGAAAACACTTGCTGCTCCTATATCATGGCTTATTGATGTGAACTAAAGAGGTTGATACAAGGGTTAAGGTAAAAATGACTGGCCCCAATATCAAGGCAGTGGTTGATGTCTGTTGATATCAAGGAGCTTAACAAAACTGGACTTTATGGGAATCAGAGTAACCTCTCCAGTGTTTGGGGTCAAACATGGCACAAAGGAAGATGGTCATCATTTCAGTCCTGGGTCACCTCTGTGGGAGATCCTCAGGGTAAATTCCCCTTCACAAACATCTTCAGCTGCTTGATCAATATCTCCCCGCCCCCAACCTCCACACCAGAAATCAGAAGTGGGGATGGTCGCTGAAGATTCTACAATGTTCAGAACATTTTGTCCCCCGTCAGCTCCTGAACTGGTCTTTGTCCATGTGTAGCAGGATCCAGACTCCATTGAGCCTTGTGCTGTTTAAAGTGTCCATAACATTCATGTAACAGCACTGGCAGGTACTGCACATTGCCACAGTAAAACAAGAGTTCATTCAGCACCTCACGCTGGTTTCACAGGAATATGAGGAAGCCATTCAGCCCATTGACACTATTGGAGAAGAACAGGGACAGCCCATTCAGTGCCTCCAGCCTATTACTCAGGAAGGGAAGGAGTCTCGTGTGATGGGCCACACCAGAGCCCCTCAAAAAATATTTGAAGGCTGTAGCGTAGATTCTTATGCTTTCGTGTTTTAAAGGAAATGTAAAGTGTCTGTTCCAGATGCAATGTGACTGGTCAAACTACTCGGTGTGAAGAAAAACACTATCTACTTCAACACGAAAGAGAAAATGAAACCAAAGAAAGAGGAATTTAGAATAACACAATTCTATTTGACAAGTTAACAGAATAATAGATCTAGGAACTATCACTAATGAACTGTTCCAATATAGGAAACTCCCATAAGCACAGCCCTTGGCAAAAAGAAATATTCAGACACAGATTGTCACAAACATTTCTCCAATCCAGGAATTAAAAATAGCATCAAGAGAAAATTCAGAGAGAGTTGCAACCAGGAAACATTCACTGAAGCTTCCAACTCTGTGGAGACCCCAATAGTTTCTGATGTCACTGAGAAACCAAAACCCAGTGATCCTAATCTGCGAGAGCTGGCCACACCCATTCAGGCTGCAGTAAAATAAACACAAGGCCTCCCGAGCTGTTACTCAAGTGGTCTTAACTAGCCAGCTTGGTAACGATCGTTCAATCTCTCTTAAAATATTCCAGTTCAAAATAACCTCTTAAAGCTGCAGCATTGTCACACTAGTCAGTACAATGAGCTTTCAAACAGGAACCAGGGGTAACCAGTCAGGCCCTTGGCCCTTTCCAATCGGACGAGGTTGAAGCCAATCACTCCATTGAGTCACTTACACAAGAACAGCAGGAGGCCATTCCAACCTCAAAGCACTGAGACGGGGGCAGAATGAGGTAATTTTTGCTGATTATTGATGAATATCTTATGCCCAAAATATCGATTCGCCTGGTCCTTGGATGCTGCCTGACCCGCTGTGCTTTTCCAGCAATTGATGCTCTAATCTGATCTCCAGCATCGGCAGTCTTAAGTGTCTCCTTATTGATGCTCTAACATGATGAACAAGTGGGGCAGAGGTTGCACAAACAGACTGTTCCACGTTGTTCCTCTTGGCCCTGTTGTTTATGATACACATGTGGGACTTTAACGTGGTTTTCTAGTGGTGAGCAGGGAAGCCATATGTCTTGTGTGAAGTCTCAAGAAGGCATCTTCCATCTTCTATGTAGGGATTGTGAGCAACCTGACGTTCAGCACAGGGTTCACTCGCCGACTGCACAATAACATGGGGAGAGTTAATTTAGGCAAATAAACTATTAGGATAGTCACGTTAGACTGATGAATGGAATCTCTAAGTTCAAATAATGCTGATCGTGTTCATGTTGACCTTGTCTAGTGCATGTCCTGATCAGTGTAACCTGTGTGTCTTACTCTGTCCAAGTCTATTTCCACCCTATGATCTGTCTGGCCATGCTTACTATGATCTTCCTCCACTGCTCATAAACAAAGTGTTTCCCTGTACTGAGATACACGTGACAATAAATCAAACCAATCAATCCTGGGTAAAGTATAGAATTTCTCTCCCTGTCAATGTCTCGTTTGGAAATAAGAGTTCGCTGCCACTCCTCGTGTTTTGGCATTACAATTTCTTCGTCTCTCACATCTCTACACATTAAACACTCAACTTATTCACTCTATTCTCATGTTACCATCACCAGTGTCTGTGGTAAGGAGATCATTCCTTACAAAGGAGATCAAATCTGTTGAGAGTGCCCCAAATGCTCTCTCAGCAAGGTTCTACAACAGCAGGAAGATGGCTTTACTTATGTACTCGGATCATCTTACAATGAAGGACAGCATACCATTGACTGCACCATTACTTACACAGGGTTTGATTTGGAGCAGTCAGCATAGACTTGTGAGTGGGAGATCATGCTTCCCAAATTTCTTAGAGTCCTTTGATGAAGTTACCAGGACGTTTGATGAGGGCAGAGTGATAGATGTAGTCTCTATGGAGTTCAGTAAGGCCTTTGATAAGGTTCCACATGGCAGGCTGCTCAGGAAGGTTATATCTCGTAGAATGCAGGGGGAGCTGGCCAATTGGATACACAGTTGGCTTGATGGTAGGAAGCAGAGGGTTGAGTGGAAGGATGTTTGTCAGACCGGAGGCTTGGTCCATTGCTGTTTGTTATCTATGATTTGGTTGAGAATGTACAAGGTATGATTAGTAAGTTTTCAGATGACACTAAAGTAATTGGGAACATGATCAGTGAGAACGTTTATCAGAAATTGCAGCAGGACCTTAACCAGGTGGGAAATGGGCTGAGAAATGGCAAATGGAAGTTAATATAGAAGCGTGAGGTCTTGCATTTTGGAAACTCATATCAATTTTGGAGTTTCCTGGTGAATGGGACGGTCTTAAGGGGTGCAGTGGGCAGAGGGACCTTGGTGTTCAGGTGCACAGTTCTCTGAGAGTGGATTCACCGGAATACAGAGAAGTGAAGAAGGCTTTTGGCACATTGGCCTTCATCAGGCAGGATATTGAGTATAGAAATTGGGACCTTATGTTGCAGTTACACAGGACTTTGCTAAGGCCGCACTAGGAGTATTGTGTTCCATTTTGTCACCTTGTCACGGGGAGGATGTTATTAAATTAGAAAGAGTGCAGAAGAAATTTACAAAGACGTTGCCAGGACCCAGTGGTCTGAGTTATAGGGAGTGGTTGGACAAGCTAGGACCTTTTCTTTAGCGTGTAAGAGACTGAGGGAGTCCTTATCAAGCTGTATAAAATAACGAGGGGTATGGCTAGGGTTAATACTCTCAGTCTTTTTCCAAGGTGTAGAGAATCGAGGATTAAAGGGGATCAGTTTAAGGTTAAAGGGGAAGAAACAAAAGGGAACCTGAGAGGCCACTTCTTTACACATTGGATGAGACGTGGATGAGTTGCCAGCAGATGTGGTTGAGGGGTGTACATTAACAACATTTGGATAAATATGTGGATAGGAAAGGACTAGAAGCATATGACCCAACTGCAGGGGAATGGGTTTAGCGTGGATGGACATTTACAAGGTGGACTCGAACCCCTCTGTTAATTAAACCCAAGCACCCAGAAAAGCTTGCCTCACCTCGTAAACTGTTAAAATATGAGCGACACAGTTCTCCTACATTCCACTATTTAAACAAAAATTATCAAGTTAGTTTCTTAACTTAAATAGTGAACACTGAACAACAACTATTCACAAATACAAGCCCCTCTTTTCTTAGCTACTTACTATCTGACTCCAACTCTGTAAAAATATGCAGTTACAACAACCCACATATGAAACATTAAAATCTCAAGACCATACAGTCTCTATCTTCCCCGCTGTGTTCACTCTTTCAGCTGCTGATCTCCCAGGGTCATTTTTTTTTAATTGCAAGTAGGTTTACATGAACATGTATCTTTGATAGAGAGTGTTTGAGATGGTCAGTTAGCACTCCTGCTCTACAGCAGTTATTCTACTGTTGGATGGCAGTGGCTCTCCCTATATTTTCAAAATGCTGGGTTTATATATTCCCCATGATATTATAATTCTCATAATTTGATTGCTGTGCAGGTGTCCAAACAATAATATTCAAATTCTGTTGGTTTTGGTATCCTGAGCGTTATTTAAACTATTTGGTTGGATTTGAATGGCTGTCAAAACAGCAACCAAATCTCAGGTATCCATTTCTCAGCTAATGGTGACATGTGGAACAGTGTGACCTTTAGCTGGCATCTGTGGCTTTAATTTCTATTCAACAAAACCCGATCTATCTTAAAGTACATGTTTTTGGCTTCATAACATATTCCCACTTCAGAAAATAAAATGAACCAGCAGAATGAAAAGATGGCTACATTTCTTTTCCTCTAATTCTTAATCCCAATTATGTGAAATACAAAAGTATTAATCTCAGTTATATCATTCATATTAATCCTGCACACCAATACAACACTGGAATAAGTCAAATCTTATCGACACTGCTTTCCTTTAAATCCGCGAAAACCCATCTGCTATCACATTGTAGGAGACACAGTATGTACATTTTGTGAGTTTAAAGTCGGTAAGGTAAGACTCCAATTAAATAGTCTCATATTCTGGTCTTTAAATATTCCAAAAAATGCGAGAGATTTGTCGTTGTCCACAACCATCTCCGACAATTTGTTCATCATATAGACATTAAAAAATTGTCAGGCCAGTGTGAAACTTAATCATTCTTGTTCAATAATGGAGATTTTGTATTTTTTTTCTGGTGGATATTTAGTTTTTCAACAAGTAGCCAATTAGCCATTCAATTCCATCATCCGAATTCTGTATCAATACATCTCCGACCCCTTTCTCCCGAGCATCAAACACAATTTTCAAAGGGTTTCAGAATATTTGGTGGAACTAAAACTGGTGTGGTGATTAATCCTGCTTTAACATTCTCAAATGCCTCCTGGCATTGTTCTGTCCACCACAATTCTGTGTTCTTCTTTACTAAATCCATCAGTGGTGCCAATACGCTGCTGACACTTGGAACAAACTTCCGATAGAATCCACTCAGTTCCAAAAATCGAAGCACCTCTTTCTTCGAGGATTGTCGTGGAAATTCCTCAAATACCTTCGTCTTTCTGTTCTGTGGGGTCAACCTTTCATGTCCAATGTAATGTCCCAAGAACGTCACCTCTGCCTTCGCGAATTCTGTTTTCTTTAAGTTTATGACCAAGTTTGCTTCTTGTTATCGTTCAACATGCTCTGTCAACTGTAAAATGTGAGCTTTCAATCAATTGCTAAAGATCACCACATCATACAGATAAGCTGCACAATTTGTTCATCTGGCCACAACTCTGTTTCTGAGTCTTAAATGTGGCTGGTGCATTATTCATCCATATGAAATACTCGATTTTTTTTTGTCATCTCTGGTATCTTTACTAGATAGTTTAACTGACTCCACGTTTTTTAAAATTTGAAACGGGACAATAAACCTGGATTTGAAGAGATTTCTTACCACTGGTGGCAATACTAATACGTCATCCCCACGGGAAATCTTCAAAGTTTCAGAGTTTTTATCTGCCACCTGCTTCACTCTATGCTGTGCTCTTCAGATACTGTTTAGCAAACTCACCGACTCCATCTGCTCTCTCCTTTACCTCGTACACATAACCCAGTTGTGACATTTCCGTTTTCGGTCCTGTCAATTTATATTTAATTAATTTCAAAGGACCTCTCACTTCATGTACGAATATTATCTCAAAGGAAGTAAAGTGAGTAGATTTATTTGGGGCATCGCTAATGGAAAACAATTTAATGGGGCACCTTTATCCCAATCATTTGGACAACACTGAGAGTACGCTGTTAATATGGTCTTCCACGTCTGATGCTAACTTTCCAAGGCTCCCTGGGATTCAGGATGGGACGCCCTTGATTTGAAGTGCTGCATGCCTAAGCCATCCATGACTTCCTTAAACAGATGAGCGGTAAAATGAGACCCTTGGTCTGACCTAATCTATCTGGGCAGCCCACAGTGAATAAAGAAAGCTACCAACTGCTCCACCTGCCTTTTTGCCTTGAAACTCCAATAATTGAATTGCCTCTGGAAATCTGGTAGACACATCCATTATGGTCAGCAAATATTGGTTTCCACTTTTACTTTAGAAAGGGGAGCTACACAATTAATCATAACCATCGTGCAAGCTTCTTCAAATGCAGGAATTGGCAAGAATGGTGCTGGTTTTAATACTGCCTGTTATTTACCCACCATTTGGTATGTATGTCACGTACAACAAAAATGAATAGCGTCCTTGTGCATTCCAGGCCACTGGAAATGCTTCTGTACCTTAGCCTGAGTCTTCTATACACCAAAGTGACCGTCTGCAGTTAGTTTATGAGCGACACATAACACTGTACGTTACTGCTAACACAATCTGGTGCACTTCGGACGATTTCCTTTCTGCAGTAACCTATCGGGGTCTCCATTTTAATTTTATGATTCTATCTTTAAGTTAATAACGTTCAACAATATATTTTGATTCCTTTTCTATGTGTGTGCATGTGTATGTGTGTGTGAATGTGTGTATATATCTGTTGTAAGTCCATGAGCTTTTCTGGACTAAACACCTCTGCCTGATCCTCTGCCTGTTCAGGGTTTTCCTGTACCGTTACATCAAATAGGGGGTCAGTTCACTGAGCATCAACCCATTTGTCTTTTTTGTTCGTTTTTCCTTCCTGCTGTAACTTATGACAGTGGGATCTTGTTACTACACAGTCTGGAAAAATTCCTGGGTAATTTTCTTTAACTCACCAATTCCCTCGTCTTCCTTTGGCTTCTCCACCACAAGGGGTGCCTATCCCACCTCGCCTCCTGTGAAATCGTTCCCAAGAACAAACTGTATTCCTGGAACTGACACTCTGTTACTCACTGTCACTGTTACTTCCCTAATCTTGATTTGGCATTCCATCCAGATGTTACACAAGGGAATGCTTAATTTCTGTTCTCATTCCACACGTTAACACGGTCATGATTAACATGCCAGAAAGAGTGAAAAACACTTTCATCTCATACTATTAGAGGGTGTGCGAAAGTGAGGGCTGCAGATGCTGGAGATGAGAGTTAAAAAATGTGGGGCTGGAAAAGCACAGCACGTCGGCAGCATCCGAGGGGCAGGGGTGTTGACGTTTCAGGCATAAATGCATCATCAGGAAAGTGGGAGGTAAGGGAGGGGGAAGGAGGTTGAAAAATAAATGGGAGGGTGAGGGTGGAGCTGGGTGGAAGGGAGCTTGGAAGGCGATAGGTAGATGCAAGAGGGGTGTGATGGTTATAGGTCGGACAGGAGGGTGATAGGACTCCTGTCGGTGGTAGGACAGCTGGAACCCTCAAACCGTATAGCATCAACGTTGACTTCACCAAATTCCAAATCACCCCTCCACCAACCTCTCCCAGATCCAACCATTCAATCTCGCACTGCCCTCTTGGACTGCCCTTTCTCATTTTCCACATCTCCATATCTATATCCTCTCTCTCGTTCACCCTTTATATCTAGTTAAGAAATTCATCAGTTATTCTTAAGTGTCCCATCTCCCAAAACTCCTTCTTTCAGTTTATACGCAATGCTTTCTTCAAGATGTAATGTGGTTATAATTTAGCAATGTAACTACAAAGACATGCGGGCGTCGCAGGCCAGAGTTAATTGGAAGGGGACCTGAACAGGAAAGACCATGGAGCAGCAAAGGGAGGATTTTGTGGGGATAATTCGGAAGATAATACCAGAAATGCAACCCCAAGAAGATGAAACATACTCATGGGAGAACAAGGCAGCCATGAGTGATAAGGCCTCAAACCAAAAGAGAAAACAAACAATGTGTTGAAGATGTTTGGGAATCCAGAGAATTCATTGGCTCTGCAACTACATAACGCTGGCATTACTGACACTACAAAGCTCTTAATCATGGTCAGGGAAAGAAACAGAGGAAAAACATTCACTTTAAACACAGAAGATGGTATTTCTCAAAGAAAAAGATTCAGGTGAATTAAACATTTGCATTAAGATCAGTTAAATGCTTTTGCGGAATGTGTCAGATTGGAAGCAAGACCCGGGGAGAGAGACCCTCAGCAGGATGAGAGTATGATAATGGAAGTATTTCCACATCAGAAACCAGGTTTGGTCACTGAGTGCAGGGTTGATGGGGGAATGGGTTTCAGTGAGAATTGGGGAAAAGGCAGCAGAATTACATTGCAGATATTGGAGCTTGAAACTGCGTATTCATGTAACTGTAGACCACAGCAGCAGGAGAAGCAGACCTGCATTCAACCACAACCTGTAACTTTTTGCCAGGGTAACGCCTCAGTCTGTCATTACCATCAGTACCATCTATGGCTCAGTCACGAGTGTGGGTGAACATGTCAGAGTCAGAATCACATGAACTTTAACCTGATGCTAACTCATTAAAGCTACCAGACTTGACCTACAGATCTGATCGAAGCCCTGCAGTCCTGTCACATTCAGTCATAAATGATGATGGATGATTAAACAACTGACTGGAGGACAGGGCTCCACAAACATTCCCATCCTAAATAATGGAACACACCTGCACATCAGTGTAAAAGAGAAGGATGTTTTATCTGCACCATCTTCTGCCAGAAGTGGTGAGTCAATGATACACCTCACCCTCATCATGATGCCCACAGAATCACTGATGTCAGTCTTCAACCAATTCGATTTGCTGAACATGACATGAAGAAACAGGTGAACACAGTAGATACAACAAAGGCAATGGGTCCTGACTCCATTCCTGCAATAGGACTGAAGACTTGTGCTGCACAACAAGCCGTGTCCCTGGGGAAGCTGTTGCATTCCAGCTCCAACTCTGACATCTCCCTGGCAATGTGGAAAATTACTCAGGTAAGTCCCATCCCCTAAAACGGGAATAATTACAATCTGGCGAATTACCATCTCCTCAGTCCCATCATGACAGTCAAACTGGTGGGAGTTCTTTTTGACAGAGCTGTCAAGCAGCACAGAAATAACCTGCTCAGTGTGGTTTCTGATAGGTCCCCATGTGGAGATGATGCTGTTGTGGAAATGTCACTGGATTACTAATCCAGACCAGGCTAATGATCTGGCAGCGGGTGGAAGTTAAAGACAATTAATAAAATATCGAGGTCTAAAATCTGGGGTCAGGAACAGTGACCTTGAAGCCAATATCGATTGTAAACTGAATTTCCTTCTCCAATGTACTTTGAGAAAGTGAATCTCCCATGATTTCCTGGGCTGGCCTAAAAGTGACTCCAAAGACCCTGACATGTGATAAACATTTCAATGGTCTCTGAACCCCAAGCAAAGCACTCATTTGTATCAAACTACTCCGAGGTCTGAAAGGATAAAACCGGACAGAACACCCGGCCTCTGCATCATTGTCGGAAAAGGGAATGGGAACACAGTCCTGTCGACCCTGCAGAGACCCCATTCCTAACATCTGAGAGCTTGTGACAGCATTTACATAGCTTTCCCACAGACTGCACAGAAACAACCGGAAAGGAGTAGGTCATACAACACAGTGAGCCTCCCCATTCTAGTTCATGGAAAAGATCTCCTCAATGCACTTACCACACACGATGTACATATCCGTTAATGTGAGTAACCTTGGGAAGCTATAAAATAGGCGGTGCAGTAGTACGTTTGGCCCATCGAGTTTGCTACCAATTCAATATAATGATGGTTGGCCCTTCATTTCCACATTGTACTCCTGCTCTCCCACCATCCCTTTACTATCTCTAAATCCTAATTTATAATCAGTGTCTCGGTTTCCAGGTGCGAGCGAATTTCCCAGGTTCCCCAGTCAGTGAGAGCAGACATTTATTATCATCTCAATGCAGAATGACTGCCTGTACCTAATATTGTGGCCTCTTGTTTTAGAAGTCCCAGCCAGGTGAATTATAATCCCTGCTTCCAATCTGTCTCACCCTGTCAGAGTTGTGTATATTTCACTGAGATCGCCACTCATTTTCCTAAACCCCATGGAATACTGGCACAGTCTCTCCAAACTCTGCTCCCACAACAAGCCTGTCATCCCTGAGATCACTCTGGACATCCTTCACTGCTCTCCATCAATGTCAGGTTTGTCCTTTATTAGGTAAGGAGATCAAAACTGCACACAATACTGCACAACGTTAAAGATGATATCTCACCAAGTCCCTGTACAGCTGCAGTAAGACACCTTTTCTCCTGTACTCACATCCCCCTGAAATGAAGGTCAACACACCATTTATCTTCTTCACTGCTTTCTGTTTCGGCAATCTGCCTTTCAGCGTCTGGTGTACAAGGAGATGCAGATCCTTTTCTATGTTACAGCTCCCCACTTGCTATATACACTGGTCGGCGTGCCAATGCCATGCCCAGTATTGACTTCTGATTGCAGAACTCACTGCGCTGCAGGGGCCTCAGAGGTTTATGCAGAAGTAAACAACAAAAAGGAGCAAACATCCCTTTGTAGATCAACATGTTTCAACCAATCCCTTTCATATCACCTCCATCAAAGGGCCCACAGTCACCTCTATCCACAGTGTTCTCCATCTGTCACGTATTTACCCATTCACTCCACTTGTCCTCGTCTTCTCGGTGTTTTTTTACATCCTCCTCACCCACTCACAATCCCACATCCGTTAGTGCTGTTAGCAGGCTGGGATTCTAGCAATCAAATGTTTAAAGGGCATTGTGAACAGTTGGTCTCCAAGCACTGATCCCCGTGATACCTCAGCAACCATCCTCTGTTAATTTATATTTATTTATTTCCTGAATCTGGGTGTGACTGGCTGGGCCAGCATTTATTGCCCATCTCTAGTTGCACTTGAGAAGGTGGTCGTGAGCTGCCTTGTTGAACGCTGCAGTCCCCCTGCTGTGGTTGTCGTCCAATGCCATTAGGAAGGGAATTCCAGGATTCTGACCCAGTGACTGTGAAGGAGCGGTGATAAATATCCAAGTCAGGATGGTGAATGGCTTGGAGGGAACCTGAAGATGATGGTATTTCCATACATCTGTAGCCCTTGTCCTTCTAGAATGACATTGTCGTGAGTTGGGAAGATGGTCTCTGAGGATCTTTGGTGAATCATTTCATTGCAGCATGTAGATCGTAAAACACTGCTGCTGCTGCTGAGCGTTGATGGTGGAGCATTGTGGATGAAGGGACAGTCAAACTGGCTGCTTTGTCCTGGATGGTATAAGGTTTCTTGAATGTTGTTGGGCTGCAGTCATCCAGCCAAATTGAGAGTCTCCGATTACACTTCTGACTTATGCATTGTAGATGATGGACAGACTTTTGGAAGTCAGGATGTGAGTTACTCGCCGCAGTATTCCTAGCTTCGGACCTGCTCTTATTGTAACTGTGTTTATGTGGTGAGTCCAGTGAGTTTCTGAGCAATGATAACCCACCAGGAATCTGATACTGGGGGATTCAGTGACAGTAACAACATTGAATGCCAAGGGGCAGGTTAAATTGTATTTTATTAGTGATGGTAATAGTCTGGCATTCGTGTGGGCTGAATATTACTTGCCACTTGTCAGCCTGGATACTCTCCAGATCTTGTCGCGTTTGAACATGGACTACTTCAGTATCTGAGGACCCACAACTGTTGCAGAACATTGTACAATCATTGGCGAACATCCCCACTTCTGACCTTGAAATAGAAGGAATGTCATTGATGAAGCAGCCTGAAGAGGTTTTCGGTCACTGCTCGAGGGATCCTACAGATTTGGAGCTGAGTTGACTGACCTTTATCAACCATGACCACCTTCCTATGTGTCAGGTATGATTCTAACCAGTGGGGTGTTTGCCCCTGATACCCATTGATTCCAGTTTTGCTCACGCCCCTTGGTACGACACTTGGTCGAAGACAGCCTTGACTTAAAGGGCTGTCACTCTCACCCCACCTCTGGAATTCAGCTCTTTTGTCTATGTTTGAACCACGGTAATGAGTTCAGGAGCTGAGTGGCCCTGGTGGAGCCCTAACTGGGCGTCATTGACCAGGGTATTGCTGAGCAGGTGCTGCTTTAAAGCACTGACACCTTCCACCACTTTACTGATGATCGAGAGGAGACTGATGGGGTGGTATTTGGCCGGATTGGATTTGTTCTGCTTTTTATATACAGGAGGTACTTGGGGTAGTTTTCTACACAATGAGGAAAAGCCATTGTTGGAACTGTATTGAAACAGTTTGGCTAGGGGTGTGGCAAGTTATGGAGCACAAGTTTTCAGTACTATTGCCAGAATGTTGTCAGATTATGAACCCTATGGAGTATCTAGTATCTCCGATCGTTTCTGGATATCGTGTGGACTGAATCGAATTGGCTGATGACTGGTAACTGAATTGCTGAGGACCACTGGAGGGGGCTGAAATGGATCATCCACTCCGCATTTCTGACTGAAGATTGTTGCGAATGCATCAGCCTTATCTTATACACTGAAGTGCTGGGCTCTTCCATCATGGAGGAAGGGGTTATTTGTGGAATCTCTTCCTCCAGTGAATTGTTTCATTGTCCCCAACGTTTCTCGACAAGATGTGGAAGGACTGCAGAGCTTAGATCTGAACCGTTGCTTTTGGGATCACTAAGCTCTGTCTATCACTTACTGCTTATATTGTTTGGTGCACAAGTTGTCCTGATTGGTGGCTTCACCAGGCTAACACCTCATTGTCAGGTATGCCTGGTGCTGCTCCTGCCATCCTGCACACTCCATTGAACCAATGTTGATCCTCTGGATTGATGGCAATAGTCGCGAGGGCGAAATGTCAGGCCATGAGGTAATGCGGGAGAACAATTCCACTGCTATTGATGACCCACAACACCTTATGGACATCCAGATTTGATCTGCTTGATCTGTTTGAAGTCTGCCCTATTAAGCACCGTGATAGTACCACCCAAAATGGTGGAGGTTAATCTTAATATGCAGGTGTGATTTTGTCTCTACAATGACTATGCGGTGGTCACTCTTACCGATACTCTCATGGACAGATAATTCTGCAACTGGCAGATTAGTAAGGCTGTGGTCAAGTATGTAATTTCCTCTTGTTGGTTCCTTCACCACCCGCTGCCAGTCATATCCTTTAGGACCCGGCCAGCTCGATCTGTAACGCTGTAGCTGAGATACTGTTGGTGGTGAACATTGAAATCCACCACCCAGAGTACATCTTGCGGACGTGGTTCCCTCAGTGCTTCCTCCAAGTGTTGGTCAGCATGTAAGAGTACTGATTCATTAGTTGAGAGAGGCTGGTACATGGTAATCAGCAGGAGGTTTCCTTTCCCATGTACAAACTAATGCCATGAGACTTCATGGGATACGGACTCACTGTTGAGGACTCCAAGAGCAATTCCCTTCCAAATGTATCCCACTGTACCGCCACTTCTGCTGTGTCCGTCCTGCTGATGAGACAGGAGATATTCGGGGTAGGTAATGGGGTGTCTGCGATATAGTCATACTCACAGAATCATACCTTTCAGAAAATGTCAGGCTTTTGCTTGACGAATCTGTTTATTTCTATTCACAGTTTCCTGCCAGCTGTCCCATTCTAGAAACATGACCATATATTAGCCCCAATCCACTTAGATTTGATTTTGCAAATTAGGCTTGGAGCTTTAACAACATTTTTCTAAAAATCAAAATGTTTTACATCCATTGCTTCACTTTCATTTGTCTCCCACTTTGTTTCTCAAACATAATTCCCATTTCATAAATCTATGTTAGTGCTGTCTATGACCATTACTTTCAGCCACAATAATTTCTGCTCAACCATTTACTTACTATGTTTATTATTCCATGTACTCTATCATTTTCCCACACCAGACTCGGTTTTCCTTGTATTGTTAGAAAGTTTTGTGAAGACAGAACTGAAGTAGTAGCTTCATAGTTCTGCCATTTCCCTGTTCCCCATTCTCCATTCTCTGGTCTCAAACAGTAAGGAAACTGCACTTGTTTTCTCATATTTCTCACATTGACATAATTTAACAAGCTATTACAGTTCACTCTTATAACCCTTATGAATATAACTCTCAGAAATGCATCAATTCCTGCGTAAAATTGCTCAATACTTCACCTTCCACACCATACACTCACTGCGGCATAGACTCTGTGCCAACACAAATACAGCACGATCTATATTAGTCCCACTTTCCTACACCAGGCCCATAGCCTGGAATGTTATGACACTTCCAATTGCTCGTCCAAGTACTTTTTAACGATTGTGAGATGATCATTCCCCTCTCAGGAAGTAATCCCAGTACCCCATACGTCGAGGTGAAAAAATATTCAAATCATCTCTGAACCACAAACTCTTCACTTTAAAAATGTTCTCCTTTGTCCTTGACCCTCTGACTAAAAGGAACAGCTGCTGTCTATCCACCCTGTCCGTGTTGCTTATAATCATATCCTTCTGAATCACGGACCCCTCAGCTTTCTCTGCTCCAAAGTAAACAACCCGAGCTTATCCAGCCTCTCTCCATAGCTGATATGTTCCATCCCAGGGAACATCCTGGTGAATCACATCTGCACCCTCTCCAGTACAATCACATCCTTCCTGGAATGTGGTTCCCGGAGCTACATACCGTACTCCATTTTTGGCAGAACCAAAGCACTGTATTGTTCTTATAATCTACGCACTGATTAGGAAACGCGACACCCAAGGTCCAATTCTTAACTAGTCCATTAAACTGCCCAGGGGAAAGTGAGGAATACAGAAGCTGGAGATCAGAACTTAAATAATGTGTTGCTGGAAAAGCGCAGCAGGACAGGCAGCATCAAAGGAGCAGCAGAATCAACGTTTCGGGCATAAGCGTTCTTCAGGAGTCTACCCGAAACATCGATTCTCCTGCTCCTATGATGCTGCCTGACTTGCTGCGCTTTTCTAGCAACACATTTTTAAGCATTAACCTGTCCATTCATATTCAGGGATGTGCGGAGAAGCACATTCTGAGCTTCCTCGTGTGCTGCCATTCATTGAGTCTTCAATTAGGGTTACATTCCAATTGCCATTGATGTACCCATCTGATCATTCCATCTGTATCTTCCTGTAACTTAAGGCCTTCCTCCTCACTGCTAACCACCCAGCCAATCTTTATGTCAAACATACACTTACTTATCACATCTTCCCCACTCTCCACCTAGCCCACTCCACATTCAGATCTATATTTTGTTATGAATAACACAAACAATAAGGGACACAACACTGATCCCTGTGGTACACCAGGGGATACTGATCTCCAGTCACACAAACAGCCTTCTCCCACCACCCTCTGTCTCCTGCCACTAAGATAATTTTCGTTGCAACTTGTCAAGTTATCCATCATATTGTGAGATTTAACTTTTTTTTTCAGTTTCCCAGGTGGAAATCTGTCAAAGGCCTTCCTACAAAACTAAATAATCGCCCTCCTCAAACTAATTCAATCGAATCCATTGGGTGTGACTTCCTCCTGATAAAGTCATGATGATTATCCCCGATCAAACCTTGCAACTCTGATTGGAGTTCGATATTCTCCTTGCCTATTTTATCCAGTAGTTTCCTTAACAGTGATCTAATACTAGCTCATCTATAGTTCCCTGGTCTATCTCTCCCACCCTTACTGTGAAGTGGAATCATGTTAGCAGTTCTCCAGTTCTCTGGCACCTCCCCTATGGCCAGATCCTAATGAAAATATTCAGTCAGGGTCTTTCCTCCTTTGACCCCAACAGCCGACAGTGATACAACTCATTCAGACATGGAGATTGGTCCAAATTTGTAAAGAACAAAACCCCAAATCCCTGATCGTATTTTACCTCAATCTTTTCACGAGTTTTCCAGTCCATCTTCTTGAATTCTGTACCTGCGTCCTCCTTCTCCCAAGTAAAATAGATGTGAAGGTCTCATGTAACAATCCATCAATGTTCTCCAGCTTGACACACAGATTGCCCCTTTGGTTTCTAATGGACACTAGCTGTTTGCTGATTATTCTGTTCTACTTGTCCGTGTGGAATATTGTGGGATTCTCCCTTATCTCGCCTACTTATACTTCTTCATGTCCCTCTGTTATTCAGTCCTTTCGATGTTTCTAAGATTCACCACAATCAACTCTCATGTTTTGAACCTCGAGTTTACAGGCTGAGGTTCCCCATTAAACAATCTTGCCATTTTATGGATTAATCTGGATAATACCTTTTAAAGTTCCTCTGTAATTAATATATTCTTTCTTAGATTGGGACTCCGAACGATACACAATATTCTACGTTTAGTCTCACCAACGCTCGATGCAACTGGTGCACGACATCCTCCATATTGCAATTTCATTCACATGAATGTAAACCTAATTTTTGCTTTACCATTTGCATATGTTCTTCCCAATAACTCTAGCTTTCATTTTTCTTATGAACTTGCTGTGTGAGTTCTTTAGAAAAAGTTCAGGAATATCCAACTATACGTTATCCAAAGGTTCATCATTGCCTATGTCCACAAGAATCATCTTCAAACCATTCCAAAACTATATTTGCCACTTCTGGTTTTCCTTTCATCGGTACATTCTCACACTCCCCAGATATGTTATTATCTTCTAAATATCTAGTAGCATGTTCCTTGTAATCGAGTCCAACAGATACCTGACGGTGGATGACAAGATAACTGGTCTGTAGGTCACCATTCATCAAATTCATCCTTTCTTAAACTGTTGGATAATATTTATAACCTTTGCCTTATCCAGATTGGCTAAATGTCTTTCGGGAATGTGTCAGAAAATAAAGTGAAAATCCACGATGCAATCAACATGTCTATTGCTGCTTCCTCTGAAATTCTTGTATGAAGTACATCTAGTCTGTCAGATTTATAAATACTCAATCCAGCTTTCTTTTCAATGATGACCTCAACGCTGATAAGAATGATCTTAGACTTTACTTACACAAGTCCCATGGTCATTTGGTATTTCTGGGAGAATTTCTGGACATTCTTCCATGAAGATAGACACAAAGAAACTATTTCTTTCCCCTGCGATTTCTCTATTCTCTGCAATAAATTATCCTGAACGCGCACCAACTGTTCCAAATTTGACCTTGTTTTTAGTTTTTTTTTCATATATTGATAGACGCTTTTTAGCAGTCTTTATGTTTTTCTTTCATTTGCACGCTTTTTCTCTTTCTGATTTTCTTCTCAGTTTCTTGGTCATTCTTTGCTGGGTCCTACATTTCCCTGAATCCACTGGCTTACTGCAACACTTGGCATTTTTCGAAGCTGCCTCCTTTCATTTGATTGGAAGATGAAGGTGGAATTGAAAGTGATAGTCGGAGAGGAAGGAGGGTGGACCAGATTGATAGGGAGGAAGGTGGACACATACGAACGTTCAAAAGGGCGGTGGTGATTTGGAGGTTTGGAGTAGGATAAGGTGGGATTAGGGGAAATGGTGAAATCCACTATGATCCCCTGTGGTTGGAGGGTCCCAAGGCAGATGAAGAGGCTTTCTTCCTCCAGGCTTCCGCTGGCTTGGATTTGGCGATGGAGCAGGCCCAGGACCCTCATGTTCTTGGCAGAGTGGGAAGGGGAATTGATGTGCTCAGCCACAAGGTGATGGATTTGTTCAATGTGGTTGTCCCAGAGGTGTTCTCTGAAATGATCCACAAGTTGACCTCCTGCTTCGCCAATGTAGAGAAAACCACATTGGGTTTAATGGATGCAGTAGATGAGGCGTTCTGTCTCCCTTCGTCGCCTATCAATTTCAACCCCACCTTCATCTACCTATCGCAATCCCAGCTACCTCCCTCCTGCCGCACCCCCTTCCCATTTATCTCTCAGCGCCCTTGGCCCAGAAGATTCATTCCTGATGAAGGGCTTATGCCCGAAACATCGATTTATCTACTCTTAGTATGCTGCCTGACTGTCCTTTTCCAGCACCACACTCTTCGACTCTGATCTCCAGCATCTGTAGTCCCAACTTTCTCCTCACACCTTCAGGGCTTGCATGACTCAGATTTATAACGGTTACTTCAAATAAAACAAAAACTACCGTGTACTCAAACAGCATAAAAGAAAACCAATACATTGTGGTCACTGTTCCAAAAAGGTCCTTTCCAGCAAAATTTTCAATTAGCTCTTCTGATCACTCAACACCAATTCCTAAATAAACTGATCTTGAGCTCAGTGCTCGACATAATGTTAATGTAAACCATCTCACACACGGTCATCAAATCCATTTTTCCCAGCATTAGCATTCAATTGGGTTAACACAGTTTAGATATAATTTAAACAATACATTATTACTGAAGTACCCACAAATGTGTATATCTCATTTCCTGTTTTATAAAAAGTCCAGCATTCGTATTGCAGCTTTCACTTTAATTAATAACGCCCATCAGTGTTTGCTCCTCCTTGCTGTTTTTGCACTCCACCTTATTGGATTCTGTGGAATCTGAGCGACATGGGCTCTGGGGAGATTAATGACAGAGATCATCTCGCCACATCATTGATGATCTTCTCCAACTTTAATTTCTCCAGATCTCCCGTTATGCTGATGGAGTAGAGAAGGACAATGATCTTCCAACAATGCTCTGTATTCGCCCAGAGAGCTGAGACTGCTCTAACCTGGATGGGAACTTTACAGCAGACTGGTAAAGTGTTGCTGCTGCTATACAGGGCCTTAGTGAGATCACATCTGGAGTAGTGTATACAGATTTAATGTATTCAATGAAGAAAGGATGTTGTTATATTGGAAGCAGCTCTGAGATGGTTCCCTCAACTGATTCCTGCAATGAAGGTGCTAGCTTACAACGAAAGGATGATCAGGTTGACCCAGTAGCCATTGGAGTTTACAAAAATTAAAGATGATCTTTTTGGAACATAGCTGACAGAAGGAGTTAACAAGTGAAGTGAATTACACAGATAATGGAGGAATGTATTCCGTTCTCCAGCCTGTTATACAGGAACAACAGGAGGATATTCAGGCCTTCGAACCTGTTACACCAAAACAGACCGAGGCTATTCAACCCAGATACTTTTACAGAAGGAGGCTAATCAGCCACTCGAGCCTTTAACAGTAGGCCATGATGCACCAGGATCCTGTTAAACAGCAAGAGCATCAGTCCATTCAGCCTCCACAAGTCTGTAACATAGGAACTGGAAGAGGTCACACAGTGACTGGAGATTGTTACACTGGGATAACAGGAGGCCATTCAGACCCACCGAGGCTATTGCAAGGGAATTGGACAAGGATAAAAACTATCTGAGACTTCTTTAATGAGAGAGGAAGAGGCAATTTAGACACGTGTCTGTTGTATGGTAACAAGAGAAGACCAATCAATCCCTCGGTCCCATCTCCGGGATCCATGAGGAGACCGTTCAGTATATCCACCTGTTATGGAGAAGTATGAGAAAACCCATCAGACCCTCAAAATGTTACACAGCAACAGGAAGATTCCTTAATCTCCCAATCCTCTAAAGCATGAACAGGAGGAGGCTATTCTGGCCTTGGAGATGGCAACATGGGAACACCAGAAAGATGTCAGCCCATCGAGTTTGTGCATCAGCAGGTTGATGCCTCCATTCAGCCACATATGGCTCTTACTCAGCAATTGGAGCAGATCTCTTAAAGCCTTGTGCCCATTAAACAGGAATTCAAAGAAAACGTAATGGTTTTCAAAAGGGAAGAGCTTGTAATAATGGTATGCATTACATAGTAAAGTGTAACAATAAACTATTGTAATTTAAGGCAATTTTTAAAGTTCATTGTTCAGGACATTTGCAAGCTCAAACCACAATTCGTCAGAGTCAACATGGTTTTACGAAGGCTAAACCATGTTTAAGTTGTTTGCTTGAATTATTTGAAGATGTCACAAACAAGGTGGTTCGTGGGAATCCTGGAAATGGAACGGATCTAGTCTTCCTGAAGGCATTGGATATGTCACTTCTCCAAAGAGTAACTGGCAAGATCAGATAACATGTGTTTAGGAGTAATTTATTAGCTTGGATGGAGGATTGGTTATCCAACAAAATATAGTCAGGTGGAAAAAATGTGTCATTTTCTTTTGTCAAATGCAGTTTGTGCCATTGATTTCAGTACTCATGCCTCAACCATTTGCAATCGATGATATTACTGTACTCGGTTGACGGGAGAGAAAATACAATGCCACATTTTCAGATGACACTAACATCGGTGGGAAATTACTTCGGAATGATGATGCAAGAGATTTCAAAACATATGGATAGGTTGGGTGAATGGGCCAACATTTAGCAAGGAAAATTAAAGTGAATAAATATGGGGCTATTCAAGTTGGCCAGTATAATAGAAAGACAAATTATTATTTAAATGGAGAAAACGTTCAAAGTGCTTAGAGGGATCTTGGTGTCTGCTTGCAAATCACAGAAAACCTGCATGGGGGTACTGCAAGTAATGAGAAACGCAAGCATAATTTCAGTGTTTATTTATAAAAGGATAGAGATGAAAGGTAGGGAGTGTTGGTGTAGCTATGCAAGGCATTAGTGAGGCTGCAACTGGAGTACAGTTTGGGTGTCCTGCAGAATGAGGTATTTCCATTGGAGGCAATTCAGAAGAGCTTCATTAGATTGATTCCTTATTTAAAGTGTTTGTCTTATGAAGAGAAATTGAGCAGTTTAGGCCTATACTGTCGAGTTTATAAAAATAAAAGGAGAGCTCATTGAGGTCTGTAAAATGCTAAAAGTAATTGAAAGTGTAGATGTGGAGTGGATTTTCTTTCATGTGGCGCAAGCTACAACAAGAGACTAGAGTTTTCGGATGGAGAGATAGCAGGAAAGTGTAACAGAGGCCCCGTTGACATCAGCCTCATCGAGGGGTTGGATACCTCACAGATGCTCCTTGTTCTTATTCAACTCTTCGGCTGTGTTGCCCAGGAATGGTGGAGGACTGGGTGTCATACAGGAAGCAGACAATCAGGATAAATCATTTAGAGAGAACGTAGCCATGAGGGTCACACAGTGAACAGTGCTGGTTTCTCAACTATCTACAGTCTCTATTAATGATCAGGAGGATGGAATAGATATACAGATGCTGAGTTTGGTGATGTCCATAAGACCATAAGACATAGGGGTGGAAGTAAGGCCATTTGGCCCATCGAGTCCACTCCACCATTTAATCATGGCTGGTGGGCATTTCAACTCCACTTACCCGCATTCTCCCCGTAGCCCTTAATTCATTGCGACATCAAGAATTTGTCAATCTTTGTCTTGAAGGCATTTAGCATCATGGCCTCTACTGCACTCCGCGGCAATGTATTCCACAGACCCACCACTCTCTGGCAGAAGAAATGTCTCCGCATTTCTGTTCTGACGCTCGCTAAGGCTGTGCCCACGGTTCCTAGTCTCCTCGCCTAACGGAAACAACTTCCTAGCGTCCATCCTTTCCAAGCCATGTATTATCTTGTAAGTTTCTATTAGATCTCCCCTTAACCTTCTAAACTCTAATGAATACAATCCCAGGATCCTCAGCCGTTCCTCGTATGTTCGACCTATTATTCCAGGGATCATGCTTGTAAATCTCCGCTGGACATGTTCCAGTGCCAGTATGTCCTTCCTGAGGTGTGCGGCCCAGAACAGGACACAGTACTCCAAATGGGGCCTAACCAGAGCTTTATAAAGTCTCAGTAGCAATACGCTGCTTTTATATTCCAACCCTTTTGAGATAAATGACAACATTGCATTCGCTTTCTTAATCACGGACTCAACCTGCATGTTTACCTTTAGAGAATCCTGGACTAGCACTCCCAGATCCCTTTGTACTTTGGCTTTATGAATTTTCTCACCATTGAGAAAGTAGTCCATGCTTGTATTCATTTTTCCAAAGTGCAAGACGTCGCATTTGCTCACATTGAATTCCATCAACCATTTCCTGGACCACTCTCCCAAACTGTCTAGATCCTTCTACAGTCTCCCCACCTCAGTACTACCTGCCTGTCAACCTAACTTCGTATCATCGGCAAACTTCGCTAGAATGCCCCCAGGCCCTTCATCCAGATCATTAATATATCATGCGAACAGCTGTGGCCCCAACACTGAACCCTGCGGGACACCGCTTGTCACCGGCTGCCATTCTGATAAAGATCGTTTTATCCCAACTCTCTGCCTTCTGTCAGACAGCCAATCCTCAATCCATGCCAGTAGCTCACCTCGAACACCATGGGTCCTCACCTTATCAAAGGCCTTTTGGAAGTCTAGATAGACCACATCCACTGGGTTTCCCTGGTCTAACCTACTTGTCAACTCTTAAAATAATTGTTATGTCGCTGTGATAAGCAAGAGAAAAAATTATCAAGAGAGGGTGGAGAGTCTGCAAATGATTCAGAAAGGTAAAGACACTAGATAATAGTTTGGCAGGTGGAATTTAACATGATATAACCTGTCATTCCATTTACAGGAATAATGGAAGGCAGTATGTTACTGAAATGGAGAGGGATTACATGCCTTAATGATACTGTGTACTGGGGGTTCACTCAAATTCGTTCAGACATGGGAGGTTTTGCTCCATCCCTGATCGTCTGCTTAAAGACACTCCAAGTGACCCCATTGCTTGAATACTTTGATGTGGTTGATTGGTGGTGGGGATGGTGTTTTGACACATGCATCAAGGGGATGGCCTTTCTCCAAGATATATTCATTTCGTTCTACGTGGAGACCCGATGACGATGGAAATGGCTGACTGCTTCTGAATGAAGAGGCTGTGACTGCTGCCAGAACAGTGGGTATTCAACAATATGATGTACTGTGATGGGTACACTGTAATATTAATAGAGAGAGAGAACTCCTTCAGTTCCTCCACCTCTCCCCATTGACATGGGTACTCTGCAGATGCCATGGACACCATCAGGAATCCTATTATACTGGATACACCTGGCAGCTTCCTGCTGAGGGAGAAACAATCTATTTACCTCATCCACCACATATATCCTCCATCACTGAATGGTGACATTGATGTTGAGATACTGGGAGATGATGGATATGTCACCTAGTCCTGCCTGGAAAGTTCTGGATCATAGAAGCTGAATGAAACAGGGACCCTAACAGCCTCTGGCTGCACCATCCTCACCCTGGTGTGAGGCTGCAGGTCGTGTTGAAGGAGGTGATACCGCTCTGTGACCAGCTCCTTGTTCAGTCAGAGTCCCCTCAAACTCTGCTCCTGGGTTAATTGAAGCTTGGGACTCTGTTCGTGGAAAACCCAGGGTGGATACAGCAGATCCCTTTCCCCCCACACACTCACTGCATGGTTTCAGAGCTTCCCCTCTCTGCAGCCTCTGCTCCATTTGGAGTTCATGTTGCAGGCTCAGATGCTGTAACTACAGTCTCCATGCTCCATCCAGAGTTGGGTCACCAAATCCTCAGGTCTCCCTGAATGTCTGAGGCAGCTCACAGCACAACCTCCAGCAAACCATCCCCAGCCCCTCCACTAAATCTTCAATTACAGGAGTCAGTCAGAAACCCCTCGGTACAAGTGTTGTGGACCAGACCAGATCCCCCCAGAATGTTTTAACAAGGCCACTTTGACCCAAACCTTTTCTTATTTTGAATATAGATATGAAGTGTGCGTTCCAGATTTGTTGTGACTGGTCAAACCACTCGACATTGAGCAAAATATAATCTATTCAAATGCTTTAGTTAAAAATACAATCCAAGAAAGGAACATTTTGGGATAGCTTATATGTTGGAGCACTTACACAAACAATAGATACCGTACCTTCTTGGTTTACACCGCTTGGCACAAAGATATATTCACATTCAAATCCTTACAGCAGTTTTCCAATCCAGAGGAAACAACATCAACAGAGATCTCAGGAAAAAGCAGCTAGGGATCATGTGTTGAAACTTCCAACCGTTTCGGGATCTCCAGCAACTTCTGAATGCTGCAGCTAAAAACAAAATGAGAAACCCTGGTCTGGGAGAGCTGGCCTCTGCCCTTCCATTGTTACCACCGTTTTAATGAAAACTAAATGCTTTCTCAGTTATTTACTTAAACTGTTTTCAGACAGCAGTTCTTCACCTCTGCCTTTAAAACCTCTCTTTAAAAAAACCCTCGAGAAAATAACCTTTTTACAGTGATAGTATCCTCACAACTCCACCTTTAATAAAATAATCCATCAATATACAATGGTGGATTCATTTTAGACCTCCTAATCTTCCACTGTTAGTAGACTGAAATGCATATCCATTACATTGAATCTGAGCATACGAATGTTCACAACTAGTTTCGATTTCAGGAATTTTACTCCTGCCACAGAATGCCTTTGTCTTTCTTCATCCAAGTCTCCACAACGTGTCAAAACGTAGCTTTTCTCGCTCTGTCAACTGTATAATTTCAAACTGAATGGCAGCAATAATAAGCTCAATCGAAACAGACTGGTATTTTTCTCCCTTAACTTCTCCAAAAACTTTCAGGGGCCACGAGCAGTGATCACGATTTGTCTCATGTATGTTATTCGCAATTTAAATGCTGAAATGTTGTAACGCCAACACCAAGCTCAAGGCCTCCTTCCCCATTGTGGAATAAATCTGTTGGTGTTTCCATTAGACATTCTGACCACACGTTACATAACAGAACACTTCTCATCTCTCCAATACTCCCTCTGAATTACATAGCTCCTCATGTCTCAGCATAAAAGAGTTACATACTTCTGTACCTCTTAATGTTCTAATCGCTTTACCTGCTAATCCCGGCCTATGCCAGTAAACCTTACTTTCACGGTTATATGTTTTAAGAAGATCTCGCACATTCTTCTCAATCTCTCACAGAAACCAAATTTTGATTTCTGAACTCAATCAACATCATCAGCCATTTCAGCTTCTCATCTTGCCATTGTTTCTCTCTGCTCTTCCACACGAGTTGTCATGACTGCAGGAAGTGAATTGTTGAACTTCTCCAAAATAAGAATCTCTCTAAGAGTGTCATAGGTTTGCTCTGATTTAATACCCTTACCCACCTTTCAAAATGACTTTGTTTGATCCTTTTAAACACAATGTGCGTTTAACCAGGGACCCTTTTTTAGATTCCTGAAATGCTGTCTGTCGGCTTCTGGCCCAAGCTAATATGCACTTCAGATGGCTTTCTTCACCACCCCATACTGGCCAGATACCGTCTCCAATAGGGATGCAAATACCTATCAGCTTTGTTTGGATCAATTAAATCCACATGATCACTTTACACTGCATTAGCCACTTTCTCAAATTAAAATCAAAGGCTTCTCCATCCTTCTCATCAAATGTAGATAATGCCTGGATGTATTTAAACAGAACCCCATTAGGGAATTGGTTACAATAGGGTTGATCAACCTCACTATCCTCCTCATCCTGCCGACCGTCTACCTTCATCTCCACCTTCTTTTTCAACTTTCCTCTCAAACTGCCAACTGTTTAAGTTGAAACTCTCTGCTTTTCTTCTCTCCATCTTTCTCTCTTTCTTCTTCATTTCCTTGTCTTTTATTTCTTCTTTTCATCATAATTCAAACTGTTTCAATTCCTTCTCATGTTAAAAGTGCCTCATTTGAAATTGAATTCTCGCCATTCCCAAAGAGTCTGATGGCGTTTCCACAACACGCAATTGCTGAGATATAGCTGTAATTATCTCTCATTTTCTCACAGACAAACGCAACCCCAACTCCAGATCGTCTGTCAATTCCTGCAGCTTTGCCTTCATTACCTTTTGTAAAACCTCCAACTTCACTTCTTCCACACCTAGAGAACTCTTAGTGACTGAAAGAATCTTTATACACAAAACACTGTTTAAACCAACCGAATTCAACATCTGGAACAAAAGACGCTAACAGCTACCATACACGACCTTTGAACCCAATAGCCTCCGGTTGCATACTCTCCAGTGTCTGCATGAGCTTATTCTGGATTATCTGGTTTCCTCCCACAACCCAAAGATATGCATGTCAAGTGAATTGGCCATGCTAAATTGTTTGTAGTTTTCAGGGATGTGTGGGTTAGGAGCCTTTGTCGGGGTAAATGTGTAATAATAGGGTAAACGAATGGGTCTGGTTAGGTTACTTCTCGGAGGGTTGGTGTGGACTTGTTGGGTCGAATGGCTTGTTTGCACACTGTAGGGATTGTAATTCTAAACCCAATTTAGTGTTACCAGACAAGAGTTCCCAGTTTGCTATAGACCAACCAGACTGCCTCAAGCTATTTTAAGAGGGTAGCTTGGATGCCAAACTTCCTTATTTTAAAGGTAGACGTGAAGTGGGTGTTCCAGATGTGATGCTACTTGTCACACCACTCACCATTAGCAAAACACAACATACTCAAACACTCTAATGAAAATCCATACAAAATGAAGAAGAATTTAGATTAATTTAACTATTGGAAACCATGAATGAATAATGGATACAGTACCTTCTACTAATGAACTGTTCCAATACACCAACATCCCATAAACACACCCCTTGGCAAAATGGAACATTCAGACATACATTCTTGCATACAGTTCTCCAATTCAGGAGGAAACAGCATCAAGTCAGGTTTCAGAGAGACGAGCAGCTTGGGATAAGTGAGAGGCCGTTGTTACTACTATTTATGAAAAACCGTAAAAGCGTCATCAGTTATTTACTTGAGCCGTTTTCAGTAGGCAGTTTGGCCTTTAAGAGCTCTTATATGAAAAAAAGAGAAATTAATCTTTTTTTTAAAGTGACAGCATTGTCACACTTTAGATGGCTGGTCCTTTACTTAAGGGGCTTCCTTGATCGCAAGATCACCTGAGAGTGACAAATACAGGTACAGAGCAAGTTACAAGGATATATCTCATAACTTCTGAAACACGCCTGTCCATAGACCATCACATGGGACACACCGGGAAGTGAACAACAGCCTGACACACCCCATTTCACTGTTTTTGAGCTTCACAATGGCAGCACTCGATACACTAGGGAGCCAAAAACAAAAAGGGCAGGGAAAGATACAGAGGGACAGAGAGATTCAAATAAAGACAGAAAGAGACAGTTAATTAACTGAAAAGATGTTGTGGTAATATAGGGAAAAAGACAGGGCAGTAGGACTAACTGGAGAAGTGAGATCTTCGAGAGTAAAATTACAAGAACGAGAACATTGAAGAAAGGCATTGTCAGATCAGCTGAAATGGTTTGTTACATCAAATTCTGAATCTGCTTAACAGAAAAAACCATAAACAACATAAACTGGGAAAAGATGACAGCCCAGCATGGAGAGCTGTGCAGACCATGCCAGCGTGTTGCTCAGTAAACTGCACTTTCTGCCCAACATAGAGAGTATTGCAAACTTTACTATCATATGCTATCTATACTCGCATCAGATTGCTATAATGTTTACAATGAGAAGATTTGCTGTGTGTGTGTTCATCAGAGACTGAGAGAGAGTCCGTGTGTGTGCGCGATTGGCGTGGTTGAATGCGAAACTCATTATTTGAGAAGGAACACACATGGAGGAAACTATTTTAAATACGAACAACTCTCTGTTAATCGACAGAGAGAATGAGGAAAGTTTCATGGACAAATGAGGTAAAGTGTTTGAGAATGTTAAAATAAAGACATTGCCAGACACTATAGCAATATACATCGGCGTACACATGAATGAGTTTGGTGTGTGGTCGAATCAGATGTGTTTCGGCAGGTTTGAAACTGGGAGTGTCAGCAGCAGATTTTTGGCTTCATTAAGACTGTACTTCATAGCTCAAGGTTCAAACAGCAGATGGAATAAACCAGTGAGATATATTCTGGGGTGGTGAGCCTTTCAAGTTTGAAATGGTCAGGGTATGGTGTCATGAATCAGCTCATGGTCAAAGGGATCTCCCACAGTTGTGACTGGTCTGCTTCAGTCGCAGATATTGGCCAGGGATGGGATGGAAACAGTGGAAGGAAGTGGAGTTTGTAACCAGAACAGTAGAGAGTGACCTCCCTGCTCTTAATATTTAAATAACAAAGGCAATGATACAGTAAATTGCAGTCCTCCGCTGGACCTGAGTAGGTCAACACAGGGAGTAACAATGCCAGCTCAGAGAGGGAGACAGTCATTGAACACATTCATTGATGTAGTTCGTAGTGGTCTGTAGATTGAATATATGGAATGAGAGTTTCAACAGAAAAATAATAGTGACAAGAAGTGTAGACTATATAAAAGAACAGTACTACAATCATAACCGGTTTATAGAACAAAAAAATCTGAACAGTGACACTTACCAGGAGCACCAACGATAGCCAGGAAAGGATAATAAACATATTGAATAATGAAAAGAGCGTAATAGATCCACAAGGATAATGGCCACCAATTAAATGCAGAAAGACGCCAAACATAATAGGATAAACTCCTGTCTATTGTTGGAACATACCAGTCGAATGTTCCCAGATTCTGATACGTGTTGGGAACATTCCAGTCTAATGTTCTCAGATTCTGATCTCTCCTCCCCCTCTCTCTGGATCTGCTGATCCCTGTCAGTGCTGTCGGTGATGCTCCCGCTCATGTTATGGGATAACACATTGAACGGAGCCCATTTATCATTAAAAGATGGAAACCCTCCACTGAGATAATTAGAATCCATGGAGACTGGCATTAAGCACAGTCACTGAACAAACACTGGGAAAATTAGCAAAGGCTACAACGGAAGAATGGGCACAATCAACAGACAAGAGTGTTCCCTTCCAGTTGGGGAACACTTCAGTGGTCCCGGACATTCAACCTCGGACCTTCTGGTGACCATCCTTCAAGGAGGACTTCAGGACAGGTAGCAGCGAAAAGTGGCCGAGCAGAGGCTGATTACAAATTTCGGTACCCATTAGGAGGGCCTCAACTGTGGCCTTGGGTTCATATCACATTGCAGGTGACCACCATTGCACTATACACACACACACGCGCACGCGCACACACACACACATACACAGGCACTCCTATACACACACATACATACGGACACATATGTACACAGACACGCACAAAGACACACACACACACACTCTCACAGGCATCCGCTTAGAGACTTAGACCACTCGACACTCATGGATAAACATATATACTCTCTCTCACTGATACTCAAACCCCCACCCCAGACACACACGCACACTCCCACACTCACACACGCACCCCCTCACAGTCTTAAGACACTCTACATCACTACACGCACATATACACTTCCTCTCACACTCACAACCCACAACCAAGACAAACACACACACACACACACAAACAGAGAAAGACCCACACGCACGCATATATTTTGTGGGGTGAATTTGTACTTGCAGAGTTACATTGTACTTTCCTCAAAAAACTGCCTGCATTCATGTAAAACTCTGTTATCTCACTTTTCAGATTAGAATCAATCTAACATTATGGTATAGACAAAGAACACAGGGGCTAACACCTTCAAAATATTGTCTAACTAACACTCGTTGTTTCTGCTAACCTGAGAATGCAACTTTAAAAGAAAAAGGTTTTGTGATTTACACATGAAAGAAGTGAAACTATCATAGTATTCGAACAGATGAAAGACTCAACAGACAATCAAGGTATTTTTCAATGTATAATTTCAGTTACATCACACTGTAAATTTTTGCCATAAATTCTGTGCCTTAGAAGTGTGTCCTCCACTATCACCTGATGAAGGAGCGGCGCTCTGAAAGCTACTGTACTTCCAATTAAACCTGTCGGACGAAAACCTGGTGTTGTGTGATTTTTAACTTTGTACACCCCAAGCCAACACCGGCATCTCCAAATCATGACTAAACAAACAGGCTCAGTTAACCAGTTCCACACATCACTTTTCATATCACTATAAAAGGGAACATTTACCGGGTTTGGATGGAATGGATAAGCCTTGTTGAGGGATAGACGGAAAATCTTTAAATCTTTTGAATCTTTTTTTAAAACTTGTATATGAGAGTATTAAAAGGCACTGCAGGGTTCTCACTGTGTTCCACTCTGTTTATGAAAGGAGGCAGTTATAAAATAACATATCGGTTGCATAAGAAAAAGTCGGGTGGGCAAGATTCTAGATACCTTAACCCAAAGTATTCTACTTATTGACCAGTGTGAGGCTCCTCCTGGTTTGAAGTGCCCTGTTATCAAATTCTTTCAAAACCTTGGGACAGAGTATTGAGATTGATGCTCAGCAACAGGCCAAAGCAATTCTGTCTCTATGGGCCTCTTACAGAGGGATAAGAGAAGGCCATTCAGCCCATATTAGCCTGTTGCTACTTGAAAAGGTGGAAATCTAGAATATTGGCACATTTGCCAACAGAATCATTCAAAACAAAGAGATGTGTCACTGCTGCTCTGTGAAGTGTTACTGAGAGGGCACCTGGAGTACATTGTGTTGTCTGTGTTTCTGTAACTGAGAAGGGATGGACCTCCATCAGATACAGTTTACTGGCTGCTCGTAATCCACGGGTTGCTGTGTCATTTAATATCTCGGGTCTACATAAGGACGGGAGGAGGCCATTCATGCTTTCCAGTCTATTACAAAAGGTCACGAGGAGCCTATTCTCGAGTCTGTGACAGAGGGGCAGGAAGTGTTTCTTTAACTTTTTGTTACGCATAAATATTAGTTTTAAATTAGTTTTGGAATAGTAAAGACCTGATGAAAGCATTAAGGTTCTAACTTTGAATAAGACCAACTTTCAAAGTGTTAGGCGAGCCCTGTAAAAGGCTGATTGGAATACCCTATTCACAGTAAAGGGATGGTTGGAAAATGCAAGGCCATCAAAATGTGGTTTCAGAGTGTCCAGAGCCAACGTGTTCCCATGAGTGAGACGGGCAAGGCTGGTGGGTGCAGAGAGTGCTGGATGGCCAGATATATTGATGCTCTGGTCAAGGTAAGGAAGGAGGCATATGTCAGGTAAACAGAGCTGAGATCAAGTGAATCCCGCGAGGTGTGTAAGGGCAGCAAGTGTACAATCAATGGGGAAATCGGGCCAAAAAATGTGGACAATTGATGGCTTTAGAAATAGGGTTAACGAGGCATTGAAGAAATTATACAAATCCTTTAATGTCAAAAGATTAACTTGGGAGAGAATAGGGCACCTTAAAGATCAGTAAGGCCACCGATGTGTGGAACCATAGGAGATTGGAGGGATACAAAACATGTATTTCTCCCCAGTATTTAGTGTGGACGAGTTTACATGAACGACAGAATGAAGAAATATATAGTGATATCTTGAAAGTGTCTATATTACAAGGAGATGTCAGACATTTTAAAACATATAAAGTTGAACAAATCCTGGGACCTGAGCAGTTATATCCCAGATGTTTGTGGGAAGCTAAGAAAGAGATTGCTCAGCATCTTGCTGATATATTTTTAACATTGATTTCCACAGGTGAGGTGTCAAAAGACTGGAGGACTGCTAACATAGTGTCATTATTTAAGAAAGTAAGGAAAAAACAGGTAACCATAGATCGGTGAGCCTGAGGGTAATGGTGACTAAATTGTTGGAGGGGATTTCGAGGAAAGAAATCGATATGCATTTGGAAAGACAAGGACTGAAGAGGGCTTTGTACTTTGGAGATCACATCTCACAAACTGGGTGGAATTTTTTGAGGAAGTGATGAAGATGATTAATGACGGCAGGACAGTGGATATTGTCTTTATGGAACTCAGTAAGAAAGCCAAAATGTTCGACATGGTAGACTGGGTAGCAAGGTTAGACTGCCAGGAATCCAGGGAGAGCTCGTCATTTAGATGCAAAATTTTCTTGGATATTGGAAACAGGGCGTGAGAGTGGACATTTGTTCATTAATCTTGGAGACCTATGACGAGTGACGTGCTGCAAAGATCAATAGTGGGTCCACTGCCTTTTGTCACTGATACAAATCATTTACATTTGAGTATATGAAGTATTGTCAGTAAGTTTGTAGATAATAACAAATTTGGTGGTGTCGTCGGCAGTGAAAAATTTAACTCTCAGACTATAATGGGACGTTGCTTAGGTGAGCCGAGGAGTGGCAGATGGAGTTTATTTTATTTAAGTATGAGGTATTGCATTTTGGCAAGACAAATCAAGGCAAGATATATAGGTAGGGTCCTGTCGAAAGCTGCCAATCAAAGAAAACTCCATAGAAATTATTGAATCCCGATAGTGAGGAAACAGCCGATTCGGCCCATCGAGGCCACACTGAACCTCTAAACAGTATCCCACTGGACAAACCCCTCCCCTATCACTCTAAGCCTGCATTTCCCATGGCTAATCCACCTCGCCTACACATCCCTGGGTACTTTACGCAATTTAGCATGGCCAATCTACCCTTATCTGTATATTTGTGTACTGTCGGAGGAAAACATAACATCCGGAGGAGACTCATGCAGACACGGGGAGAATGTGCAAACTCCACACAGGCAGTCATTCAAGGATGGAGTTAAACCCAGATCGCTGCGCTCTGAAGCAGCAATGCTAGCCACTGAGCTACTGTGTCACCTTGTGGTGCAGGTTCTCTGTTCCTTAAAAGTGCCGTCACAGGTAGACAGTGTAGTGAAGAAGGCACTTGGTGATCTTCCCTTTATTGGACCGTGCTTTGAGTCTAAACATTTTCACGACGTGTTGCATCTGTACCGGACATTGGTTTGGCCACTTTTGTAATATTGCCCTTAATTCTGGTCACCCTGCTGTCGGTAAGATGTTGTCAAACTTGAAAGGGTACATAAGAGATTTAAAATAATGTTACAGGTGTTGGAGGGTTAGAGTTATAGGGAGTGTTTGAATAGGCTGGGACTACTTTCAAGTGTTGAGGCTGAGGGGTGACCTTAAAGAGGTTTATAAAATCATGAGGGGCAAAGATAATGCAAACAATCAACGTCTTTTACCCAGGATAGGCGACTCCAAAATTAGAAGACAAAGATTTAAGGTGAGAGTGGAAAGATTTAAAAAGGAACATGAGGGACAACATTTTCACATAGAGACTGCTGTGTATATGGATTGAAAGCAGTGGTGGAGGCAGGACCAGTGACACCATTTAAAATGCAGTTAGATGGATACATGCATGGGAAGTGTTTAGAGGGAGATGGGCCAAATGCTGGCAAGGGGGACGAGATTTATTTCGGATATTTGGTCGATGTGGGCGATCAGACTGAAAGGTATTTTTCCGTGCTGCACATTTCTGAGACTCTATTGCCTCTTGAGTGTATAACACAGGAACAGGAGGACGCTATTCAACATCTGAATTCTGTCAGGCAACTTGTTTGTTCAATTGCTGAGAGTAAAAGACAAAAATACATCATTCAGATTTTGATGGTGTTTTACAGAAACAGGGGAAAGGGTTTCAGTCAAGAGAAGCTGTAAGGAATGTGAAGAGGCCATTCAGGCCCTCGACTCCATTCCACAGGAGCAGCAGGTGAACACAGAGCTATTGGAACCTGTTAGTCAGTAGGAGGAGGGGAACATCTACTATCGCAAACCTTGGATCAGGAGGCAGTCACACAGCTGCTCAAGATTGGGACACATAACAGGATGCAGTCATTAAACTGCTTGAGACTGTGACACAGGGAAAGGAGGGAGTCACTCAGAGCTCGAAACTGGGGCACAGGGAAATCTGGAGGTTAGTGAGGCCCCAGTATCCTGTTATGCAAGGACAGCAGGAGGTGACTCACTCCCCACAAGTAGGGGACACTGGGAGAGAAGGGGAGTTTGCTTGGAACAAACAGAAATATATGAATATGTTGCATTAGTGGTCCATTCAATCCTGCCCCAACATTCACGCAGACCACGGCTGATCTGATGGTGATTCCCTCATTCCATTTTATGGAGACTCCGCTCACTGCATCCTCTGCGCCGTTTCTTGGTCATGTTGCAGACTCAGGTGCTGCAAGAACACTCACCATGACTCATCCAGAAGGATGTGTCTAACAGGATGAGTCAGGATTTGAGGGGTCCAATGACAAGAATCAAAACACAAAATAAAGGTATCGTCAGATGTTTCGTACTCTCACATTCGCAATCCAACTCACACAACCAGCCCATCCATTACATATTCAGGATGGAGCCCTGTGTAGATCCGGCTAGTGTACAGCTGTATGCGACCCAGCAATGTCCAGAGTGAAACACTATGCAGCCCACACCAATGCTTGATCTATAATCCTGGACTAAATGTCCAGCGTGAGGAGCTGTGCAGTCCGCACTGGTTCATTCATATATAAACCCAGGCTGTTGCATTGTTCGGTAACACTGTATTAGATCACTGCCCAGTGTGGTGAAAAATGTAACCAATGGTGTTAGTGACAGAATGTGGAGTTTCCATCCATTTACGGCTCCATATCTGCACTGTACCTTGACAAGGGGTGCTGCGAATGTGAAAATCAATGTGAGGAAGAGATATAAACGGAAACAATTTAAATACCAATAGTTCTGATTGAGGCGCATTTCTCTCTAGTATTTAAAGTTGAAATAACTGAGATAATATCCAATAAGGTTTTGTGAACGGTGCAAAGAATTAAGAGGGGGATGGTGATGTTATAGTGGTTGCACTATAAGCCTCCAAATAATCAATGGGAATTAGATGAACAAATATTCAGAGAGACTGGTGAGACTTGCAGGAGCAATAGGGTTGTCATTAAAGGTGGTTTTAATTTTTCTAACATAGACTAGGACTTCCAGATGGTTAAGAACGTAGGTGGAACATAAGTTATTAAGTGTGTTCAGGAAAGCTTCCACAAGCAATATAGAGAGGTTCCTATTGGGGAAGGACAAACTCGACCTACTGTTGAAAAATAAGGTCGGATAGGTGACGGAGGTAAAGTGGCGAGCATTTTGGGAATAGTGACTAGAGCTGTGTTAGTTTTAAAATAGTTATGGTAGGGACAAAATTGGTCCACAGATACAAGTTCTA